>NW_025215306.1:88482-89280 GCF_004010195.1 Chiloscyllium plagiosum
TCCCCCATCATAACCACCCTTTTATTCTTACAGATAACTGAAATCTCCTTACAAATTTGTTTCTCAATCCCCACTTATTAGGGGATGTATAATACAATCCCAATGGGTTATTATTCATTTTGTATTTCTCAGTTCCACCCAAGTAACTTCCCTGGATGTATTGCCAGGAATACATACAGCAGTAATGCTATCCCCTATTTCCCCCTCCTCTTTTGTCTCCCTTTCTATCCTTCCTAAAGCATTTGTATCCTGGAACATTAATCTGCCAGTCCTGTCCATCCATAATCCATGTTTCTATAATTGCTATGATATCCCAGTCTCATGTTTCTAACCAACATACAGCTGTAATGCTATCCCCTATCAAAAACACCATTTCCCCCTCCTCTCTTGTCTCCCATTTCTATCCTTCCTATAGCATTTGTATCCAGGAACATTAATCTGCCAGTCCTGTCCATCCCCGAACCATGTTTCTATAATTGCTATGATATACCAGTCTCATGTTTCTAACCATGTCCTGAGTCATCTGCCTTCCCTGTTCAGCCTCTTGTATTGAAATGAATGCAGTTTAATTTGTCAGTCATATGCTGTTCTCTGCTTTGTTCCAGCTTGCCGACTGTTTGACTCACTCCTTTACCCAACTGTATAAGTCTTAGATTGATCTCTTTCCTCACTATTTCCCTGGGTCCCACCTTACTAGTTTAAAAACTCCCTGCCAGTATATTAGTCCCCTTCCAATTCAGGTGCAATGCATCCTTCTTGTACAAATCATTTCTATCCCAGAAGAAATTCTAATGATCC
>NW_025215307.1:0-6583 GCF_004010195.1 Chiloscyllium plagiosum
AACAGGAGTCTCCGGGTTTCTCCTCCCTCGAGGGAGTGGCTCGGAGTTGGCTGGTCAGAGTGCATCTAATGTGCCGGTAAATACCTGGGGTGATTTGGTGAGGGAATATCGCCCTCTGGGGAATTACTTCAGCGGCGAGGAGAGTGGGATGTGATTTTGGAATCTGGATGAGGTGCTGAGAGACCGTTTGGTACGTGGGATTAATGACGTCACAAAAGCGCCTGCCACTAAAGTGCGAAAGTAGAGGCAGAAACGAGGAGGCTGGAGAGTGAAGGAATCATCAAGCCAGTGCAGGTTGTGAATGGGCAACACTGGCTGTCCTGAGCCTGATGGGTCTGTTTGCCTTCGGGTGGATTGGAAGCAAATGGTAAACAGCCTTTCGCAGCTGGATAAATACCTCATCCCTCACAGAGAGGACTCATACATAAATCTGGCAAGGTGGCGGGGGGGGCTGATTTCCTCTCAAAACCGGGCATAAGCCATGTGCACCTGCAATTGCGACTGGATGAGGACTCCCAGACATATGCCACAGTTAATACCCATCAGGATTTGTACCAATATACAAGACTGCCATCTGGGGAACCATCAGCCTGCAGCCTTCTCCAGTGGACAATGGGGAACACTTTACAAGGTCTACCCCATTTATCCGGCTGACATTTTAACAAGTACTTGGACATAGTGCTTCAATGTTTCTCTGAGGTGGGCGCACACTTTAGACAGGAATAATGCGTGTTCCACACAACCCAAGTGACCTACCTGGGTTACAGAGTCAACAGGACTGGGTAACACCCATTGAGAGATCGTGATAAAAGGAGTCCCGGCTCCCAGCTTTGTACTGGAGCTTAGGTCTTTCCTTGGCCTGGAGATTTATCTTAGAATCATCATCGACTTCCTGCAGCATGGAAGCAGGACATTCCGCCCAAAACTTCCACCGACTCTCCAAAGGGCATTCCAAACAGACCCAACCGCCCTCCTTCCCCATCCCTGTAACCCTGCATTTCCCATGGCTAATCCACCGAGCCTGCACACCCCTGGGGACTGGGGAGTGAATTGTTCCAGAAAGTTCAGAGGTAACCCGGCCTCCATCTTGCCAACCCTTACTCCTGCTGTTGAGAAAGGGTCAGCCTTGGAAATGCACCCGTGGCCTTCAGACAAGTGAAACAGTAGTTCTCGTCATCTAAGGTGTTGGCCCGCTGCGATCCGAACGAGAAGTAGTGCTGACGTTTGATGCCTCCCGTATGGTATCGGGGTAGTGTTGGCTCACTGGTGGACCAATGGAGAGGAATGCCCAATAGCATATGGTTCCCCGGCTTTGGCTGTTACAGAGCACAAATAGCCCCAGATAGAGAATGAAGGTTAGGTGGTCATCTTTGTGTCCGAAAGATGGGGCATGGGGTGGACCGAGAGTCGAAAGTTGCATAGGGGCGGGCTGCCTTCGAGAGGCCGGAAGGTGAGAGGGACAGGGGATTGCTGGGGCTGTATTGTATGCATGGTTTTTTTATGTAATTGGATTGTCTTATGTACAAATGTTTAGATTAGAGTGGTGCTGGAAAAGCACAGCAGTTCAGGCAGCATCCGAGGAGCAGGAAAATCGATGTTTCGGGCAAATGCCCTTCATCAGGAATTCCTGTATTCCCGATGAAGGGCTTTTGCCCGAAACGTCAATTTTATTGCTCCCTCGGATGCTGTCTGAACTGCTGTGCTTTTCCAGCACCACTCTAATCTAAACTCTGGTTTCCAGCATCTGCAGTCACTGTTTTTACCTTATGTACAAATGTCATTGTTGCTGTATTGTAATGTTTGAAACTGGGATTTGAGGTTCCTGGTTTCCCTGAAAACTGGTTGAATGGTAGGGCTTGGGGCCTGGCTCCTCTCCCTCATAAAATTGCTGTTTCTTTGTATACAGCTGTTAATGTTAACTGTTTTTTGTAAATTGTTTTGTAATTCATTAATACAATTTTAAAAAATAACCAGGAGTCTCACCCCAATAGCCGGAGGGTGGGTAGGCCACCCTGATGCCAGTCGCCCTGAGAGCCAGAAGGTGGGTAGGCCATTCTGAGCGGTGTCGTCCTGAGAAGGGGTGATCGGGATGGGCTGTCCTAGAGGTGGTCGGAGGTGTGTCAGAGCAGCCGAGAGAGGCAGGCTGAGATCCGGAAGGCTTGTGGGCTACCCTGCACGCTGTCGTCCCAGGGAAGGGGACGGGCTAGCCTAGAGATGGCCGGAAGGTGTGTCAGCATAGCCCACTGGCCAGAAGGCGCATCGGGGTGGGTGAGAGCCTGATGATATGTAGGGGCAGGCTGAGAGCCAGAAGGTGGGTAGGCCGTGCTGACCGATGTCACCCCGGGCGGGTACCGGGGCGGGCTGTCCTAGAGGTGGTCGAAAGGTGTGTCAGGGCGGAACGAGAACTGGAAGGGGCATGGGGTGGACCGAGAGCCGGAAGGTGTGTAGGGGCGGGCTACTTTAGACCGGTCGGAAGGTGGGAGGGATAGGGGCCTTGCTGGGTCTGTATTGTATGCACTGTTTTTTGTGTAACTGGATTAGCTTTTTATGTACAAATGTCATTGTCGCTGTCTTGTCATATATGAACCTGGGATTTGAGGTTTGTCCTCATCTCCCTGAAAACTGGTTGAATGGTAGGGTTTGGGGCCTGGTTTTACTGCTCCTCTCCCTGGTAAAATTGCTGTTGTATACAGCTGTAAATGTTAACTGTTTTTTGCAAACTGTGTTTTGTAAGCTGTTTTGTAATTGCTTAGTAACATTTACAAAAATAAACAGGAGTCTCACCCTGAGAGCCGGAAGGTGGGTAGGCCATCCTGTGAACCTGAAGGTTGGTAGGCTGTCCCACTGGCCAGAAAATGCATCAGGATGGGTGAGAGCCCAATGGTATGTAGGGGCAGACCGCGAGCCAGAAGGCGGGTAGCCATCCTCAGCGCTGTCACCCTGGACGGGTACTGGGGGCGGGCTGTCCTAAAGGTAGTTAGAAGGTGCTGAGGGCAGTTAGTGAAGCCAGAAGGTGGGTAGGCCATCCTGACCGCTGTCACCCCAGGTGGGTACCGGGGCGGGCTGTCCTAGAGGTTTTGGATGTAGGTTTGCTCACTGAGCTGAAAGATTCATTTCCAGACATTTCATTACCCTACTGGGCACCATCTTCAGTGGACCTCAGATGAAGCGATGCTGAATATTCCTGCTTTCTATTGATATGTTTGGGTTGGTGATGTCATTTCCTACGGTGATGTTATGACATCACCAACCCAAAGAAACCCAAACATATCAATAGAAAGCAGGAATTTGCAGCATTGCTTCATCTGAGGTCCACTGAAGATGGTACCTAGTAAGGTAACGAAACATTTGGAAATGAACCTTCCAGCTCAGCGAGCAAACCTACATCCAAAACCTCAACCTGAGCTACAAATCTTCTCAAAACTCGCTGTCCTAGAGGTGCTCGAAAGGTGTGTCAGGGCGGACTGCGAACTGGAAGGGGCATAGGGTGGACGGGAGAGCAGGAAGGTGTGTAGGGGTGGGCAGCTTTAGAGTGGCCGGAAGGTGGGAGGGATGGGGGCTTGCTGGCTTTCCGGGAGTCTGTATTGTATGCACTGTTTTTTATGTCGTCGGACTGTCTTGTATGTACAAATGTCATTGTTACCGTTTTGTAGTGATTGAAACTGGGATTTGAGGTTCCTGGTTTCCCTGAAACCTGGTTGAATGGTAGGGCTTGGGGCCTGGCTTTGCTGCTCCTCTCCCTGGTAAAATTGCTGTTTCTCTGTGTCCAGCTGTTACTGTGAATTGTTTGGCAAACTGTGAATTGTTTAATCAAATTAAAAAAAAAATAAACAGGAGTCTCCAGGTCTGAGGATCTCCTTGTGGGTGGGTCTGCTCCTAGGCCTGGCCAAACTGGCCATAAACAGGTCGAGGCAGTGGGCTATGGAGGGGGTCGTTAGGGCCAACTGCCTGCCCCTCTTCCGCGGTTACGTTAGAGCCCGGGTGTCTCTGGAGAAGGAGCACGCGGTGTCCACCAACAACCTTGAGTTGTTCAGGGAGAGGTGGGTGCCGCAGGGAGTGGAGTGCATTATTTCCCCCTCCAGCTCTATTTTGATTTAATCCCTGCTCTCCCCTTCACTGTTTGATGTGAAGGGTACTGCTTGTCACAGGCCACTTGGGTGTTTCCTTTCTTCCTGGTGGTGGAAACTGAATAAATGATTCGTACACTTGGTGTCTTTCACTGTGTCTCACACCTGCACACACACAACATGAGTGCTGGGGAAAAAATAAGCACTACCGCAGTTAGGAAAAAAATAGAAAAGATAAAAAATAAACAAGAGTCTCAGGGAATCTCCTCACTGACTCTGAGCGAATTGGTCAGACCCCATGTCCTGTGCGCGTGTATATAAAGGCTGTCTTGGTTACGGGATTCTGGCATCTGTGGGGTAATTTCACCATGCATCCTCCTCCTGTTCCTCCATTTCTATCTGTTTCACCTCCTCCACCCTTCACTACCCTTTCAATCACGATTATCTTCCTCCTGCCCTCTCCCTCACCTGATGGTCCCCATGACAACGCTGTCCTCCTGCCCTGGTGCCTTGAAGCCTCAGGCCTAATTTCCCATGTCTGAAAGGGAAAGTGGCCTGGTGCAGGAGGGTGGGTTAGCTGCAGCTGACAAATAAGTCCGAAGCTTGAGAAGTCAATTTCCTTTGAGAAGACACAAAGTCAGAAAGCCCAGCCTTTGTTATCCCACGGACACAACAGAATGGCCACCTTCTTGTTTATCGTGACTGTCCCTGTCTTTAGTTTATTTAGATTGGACAGACAGAGCCAGATTCCTGGAAACCCTTTCTCCTTCTTTTACCTCCTTTGCCCCTTAAAATACAATCATAGATTTAAAATAAAAAAGACACACAACACTTTTTAATTTAACAGTGGAGAGCCACAACAGCTGCTAAAGCGTCCATTTAAAGTGAACAGTGAGGCTGACTTTAAACTCTCGCCTCTTATTCGCTCCCTCACTTTCACGTTCACTCCTTCCCTTTCTCTCTCACGCTCATGCTCTCACACACTGGAGTCATCATCAAGGTATTCGAGTTCAGTGCTGTTCTGCTTGAATTCCTGGTCCAGGAGAGAAGGGTTTCTGCGGAAAGAGGCGGCAATCTCATCAAATGTCTTTCCCCGAGTCTCCGGCACCTTGAAGTAGGTGAAGCCAAAGAAGCCGATCAGCAGGAAGGCAAAGATAAGGAAAACGAATGGACCACACAGCGCCTGGCAATGGGAAAGAGGAAGACAGAGAGACTTACATTGCAGTATCACCTGTCACCACCCGAGGATATCCCAGCATGCTTCACAGAGAACAGAAATGTATTTTTTTAAATTGTTTAACAGACTGCTATCCATCCATTGTATTTGGCATCAAAAGATGTTCAGAGATTTGCCAAGGTTTTATGGTGAATCTACAGTTTAGTGCAAATAACAGTTTCCACCTGTGGGCCCTCCATTCCATTCCAACTGATCCATTCTTGCCCCCTCACTGTGGGGCTCAGTTAGTGCATCTGGCTGAGCAGTTGGGATACGGTGCCAATCGCATCGGTTCGACCCACACCAGCTCTGATTATTGTGAGGGACTCAACTGAGACACAGTGATGCTTTGGTTAACCCACCTATCATCCTCTCTAGGCCAAAGGGAGCACTGGAGATCAGAGTCAAGATTAGAGTGGTGCTGGAAAAGCACAGCAGGTCAGGCGGAATCCGAGGAGCAGGAAAATCAACATTTTGGGCAAAAGCCCTTCATCAGGAATGAATCCTGATGAAGGGCTTTTACCCGAAACGTCGATTTCCCTGCTCCTCGGATGCTGCCTGACCTGCTGTGCTTTTCCAGCACCACTCTAATCTTGACTGTCACCACTGTCTGCTGAGAGAGTGGGATTCTGGTGACTTTCCTTGCTTATTTTTTGCCACTCACTCGCCTGTCCCAAATATCTTGAAGCCACTTTGCATTATTCGCCATTTGCATACTTTCCCACCTCGCTTTGCGACATCTGCAAGAATAGAAATATTCCATTTGGACCCCAAACACTGCTATATATCGACAGCAAGTGTGGGGTCCAAGTATGCATCCTTGCCGTGCCCCACTAATCACAGCCTGCCAACACAATTTATTCCTACTCCCTAACTGTTAGCCAATCCTAATTCCTTGCCAGTATGTTGGTTCCTTTCCCCATCCTGTCCCTCAGGATTCCCTCCAACAACTTGCCCACCGCAGAGGTCACCGGTCTATAGTTCCCTGGCTTGTCTTTACCTCCCTTCTTAAACAGTGGCACCACGTTTGCCAAACTCCAGTCTTCCGGCACCTCACCTGCGACTATCTATGATACAAATATCTCAGCAAGAGGCCCAGCAATCACTTCCCTAGCTTCCCACAGAGTTCTCGGGTACACCTGATCAGGTCCTGGGGATTTATCCACCTTTAACCGTTTCAAGACATCCAGCACTTCCTCCTCTGTAATCTGGATATTTTGCAAATGTCACCATCTATTTCCCTACGGTCTATATCTTCCATATCCTTTTCCACAGTAAATACTGATGCAAAATATTCATT
>NW_025215307.1:7166-8705 GCF_004010195.1 Chiloscyllium plagiosum
TGAAGGCTTCCCATTTTCCAGCCGTCCCTTTACCTGCGAACATCTGCCTCCAATCAGCTTTCAAAAGTTCTTGCCTAATACCGTCAAAATTGGCCTTTCTCCAATTTAGAACTTCAACTTTTAGATCTGGTCTATCCTTTTCCATCACTATTTTAAAACGAATAGAATTATGGTCACTGGCCCCAAAGTGCTCCCCCACTGACACCTCAGTCACCTGCCCTGCCTTATTTCCCAAGAGTAGGTCATGTTTTGCACCTTCTCTAGTAGGTACATCCACATACTGAATCAGAAAATTATCTTGTACACACTTAACAAATTCCTCTCCATCTAAACCCTTAACACTATTTGCTGCAGGATTTCTAGCCTCTGGTCTGTTCTTGGTGTCACTGTATTTATATGGCAAGTCCAGTTGAGTTTCTGGTTAATAATAACCCCCAGGATGTCAATAGTAGTGATTCAGTGATGGTAATGCTATTGAATGTCAAAGGGCAGTAGCTGTCTCTTGTTGGAGATGAAGCACAGCAGGTTAGGCAGCAGCCGAGGAGCAGGAGCATTGCTGTTTCAGGTATCTGATGAAGAGCTCCTGCCCGAAACGTTAATTTTCCTGCTCCTTGGATGCTGCTGTGCTTTTCCAGGCCCACTCTAACCTTGACTTTAATATCCAGCATCTGCAGTCCTCACTTTTGTCTTGTTGGAGGTGGCTATAGCCAGGCACAAAGTTTACTTACCACTTGCTCAGCCCAGATATTGCACAGATCTTGCTGCATCTGAACAGTATCTGAGGAGTTGCAGAACACTGTGCAATCATTGGCGAACATCCCCACTTCTGAGTTTGTGATGGAGAGGAGGTGATTGATGAAGCAGTGGAAGATGGTTGGGCCTAGACCACACACTGGTACAAATGCACGCACACACACACTCTCTCCCAGACATACCACAATGTATTGGAAAGTCATCCCCACGATGAAGTTCGAGGTCCAGTTGGCGAATCCAGCAATGGTCATCGCTGCTGGCCGTGGCCCCTGGCTAAAGAGTTCAGCCACAATGAACCATGGGATTGGACCTGGGCCCACTTCAAAGAAGGCCACAAAACCAAAGATGGCGACTGTGCTGATGTAGCTCATCCACGGCAGCTTCTCCTGTGGGTGTGCAGGGAGCGGGAAAGGAGGAAAGAGGACGTTAACAATGGGCATAGGTTAAAGAGAGAAGGTCAACCACTGGGAAATAGAGAGAGAACGTGAAACACTCAGGGAAGACCTTCAAACATAGGAGAGGTAGAAGGAAAAGGTTAAACACAGGAGAGAGAGAGAAAAAGTCAAACACAGGATGGAGAGAGGGTGTTGAACATGGAAGTACAGAGGGAAAGACTGAAGGTCAAACACTGGGGGAGAAAGAAAAGTCAAACATTGTGTGAGAGAGAGAAGGTCAGACACAGGGAGACCGAGAGAGAGGGTCAAACAACTGGGGGACAGAGACAGAGAGGGTCAAACACAGGGGGAAAGAGAGAGACGGTCAAACACAGGGAGACAGAGACAGAGA
>NW_025215307.1:11109-14879 GCF_004010195.1 Chiloscyllium plagiosum
AGAGGGTCAAACACAAGGAGACATGGAGAGAATTCAAACACTGGGAGATGGAGAGAGAGTGAGGGACAAACACAGAGAGACATAGACAGAGAGGGTCAAACACATGGGAGACAGAGACAGAGATAGAGGGTCAAGCACAGGGAGACAGGGAGAGAGAGAGAGTCAAACACAGGGAGATGAAGAGAGAGGGTCAAACACAGGGAGACAGAGACAGAGAGGTCAATCACAGGGAGACAGAGAGAGGGTCAAATACAAGGAGACAGGGACAGAGTTCAAATACTGGGAGACAGAGACAGAGAGGGTCAAACACAGGGAGACAGAGAGGGTCAAACACAGGGAGATAGAGAGGGACAAACACAGGGAGATAGAGAGAGACGGTCAAAAACAGGAAGACAGAGATAGGGTCAAACACAGGGAGATAGAGAGAGAGAGAGAGAGAGAGGGTCAAGCACAGGGAGACAGAGACAGAGATAGAGGGTCAAACACAGGGAGACAGGGAGAGTGAGAGAGAGAGAGAGAGTCAAACACAGGGAGATGGAGACAGAGATAGAGGGTCAAACACAGGGAGATGGAGACAGAGAGAGCCAAACACAGGGAGACAGAGACGAGAGGGTAAAACACAGGGAGACAGAGAGAGGGTCTAACACAGGGAGACAGAGACAGAGAGGGTCAAACGCTGGGAGACAGGGAGATAGAGAGGGTCAAACACAGGGAGACAGAGAGAGAAGGTCAAACACGGAGACAGAGATAGACAGGGTCAAACACAGGGAGTCAGAGAGAGAGGGGATCAAACACTGGGAGACAGAGAGAGAGAGAGGGTCAAGCACAGGGAAACAGGGGGAGAGAGAGAGAGAAGGTCAAACACAGGGAGACAGAGACTGAGAGAGAGGGTCAAACACAGGCAGACAGGGAGAGAGAGAGAAAGTCAAACACAGGGAGACAGAGATAGAGAGAGTGTGTCAAACACAGGGAGACCGAGAGACAGTGAGAGGGTCAAATACAGGGAGATAGAGAGAAAGCGAGAGGGTCAAACACAGGGAGACCGAGAGAGGGAGAGGGCAGGGATTAAACACAAGGAGACCCCGAGAGAGAGTGAGAGGGTCAAACACAGGAAGATAGAGAGAGAGCGAGAGGGTCAAACACAGGGAGATAGAGAGAGAGAGAGAAGGTCAAACACAGGGAGATAGAGAGAGAGAGGATCAAACATAGGGAGACAGAGAGAGAGAGGGTCAAACACAGAGAAACAGAGAGCGAGAGGGTCAAACATAGGGAAATAGAGTCAGAGAGAGTCAAACACAGGGAGACAGAGACAGAAAAGGTCAAACACAGGAAGACAGAGAGAGAGGGTCAAACACAGAGAGACAGAGAGAGAGAGAGGGTCAAACACAGGGAGACAGAGAGAGAGGGTCAAACACAGGGAAACGGAGAGTGAGGGTCAAACACAGGGAAACGGAGACAGAGAGGGTCAAACACAGGGAGACAGAGAGAGAGAGGGTCAAACACAGGGAGACAGAGAGAGGGTTAAACACAGGGAAACAGAGGGAGAAGGTCAAACAGTGAAAGGGAGTAAAGCTCAAACATAGGGGAAAGAGAGAAAGAAGGTCAAACACAAGGGAGACAGAAAGAGAGAGAGAGCAAGAGAGAACGATAGGAGAGAGTGAGAATGCTAAACATTGGTGGGAGAGAGTGAATGTCCAACAGATCGAAGGGAATCCATTGACAGATGTGTCTGAAAAGAGAATCTGCAGCAGTGGTAGAGGCTGGGGTGTGGAGCACCAGAGGGTGGGCTTCTCAAAATGTTCCCAAAGGGGGAATAGATAGGTTCGTGCAGAAGAAATGTTTTGGAGGGTTATTGTAGGGAAGCGGGAGAAATGGAGAGTAATTGAGAGAGTGAGGGGAAGAAGAGGCATTGTGGGCTGTATGGCCTCCCTCCCATGCTGGGAGCTGATAAGAAAAGGAATTAACACTGAGCAGCTGCAGATGGTCCTCCGATACTGCTGTAGCTGCGTTCCAGTGAAATCTCGCTTCGTAGAAAATCGCTAAATCGAAATAATGGGGCCTATTGGAGAAGGGGGTTAGGGGCAGACCAGCAGAAAATATTACTCACGGTCGGTCAAAAACCACCCAAATGTCTAATGCTAAGTGTAGCACAGCCTATTTATTAAAGACGCCCAAGTAAATTTAACACAGTACATTTTAAAAGAAATGCAGGAAAGCTGCTCTCTGTACAGCACCTCCCACAGGGAGTAGATCTGTCAGCAGCTTGCGTTTGCGCAAGCGCAGAACAACACGTAGCCCGACACCAACGTTAGGCATGTGCAGACACCAGCACGTGAACAAAACGCAAGAACGTCGGCACCTGCGCAGAACGGCGCAAATGTTTCGGCACGCACATCAGCGCATGCACAGAATGAAGCGCACAAACCGGTCCCTTCCGGAAATGCGGTCTTGCCAATGGAGCTGAACGCTCTTCGGAATACCATTCCGTAATTGTTCAGCCACGGGTTAGCCAAATCACGCAGCCAGAAGGCGCCATTATCCTAGAACTACCCGTACAAAGTGCCGGATGGTGAGTGGACGGTTACTCACCAGCAATGCCAAGGAAACGGTCATGGTGAATGCACAGCCGCTCATTCCAGCCAATCCCAGCAGGTGGAGTGTCCGACGTCCCATCCTCTCCACCAGGAATAACTACCCAGCAGGAAAGACAGGGAGACAGCTTCAGTTCAAATCCTGGAAGCCTTTCCAAACTCGAACCAGAGAACAGGTCACTGCACTGAGGGTGGGAGCAGGGGAGCCATAGTCCACAGCAGGAACCCAAACTAATGTTCCCTCCCTCAGTCCCAGGATCACTGTGTAGTACACTGTTCACAGCATGGCATTAGGTACAGAGTGAAGCACACTCTACACTCTTGGTAAATCTATCTCTACTCTTGAAAACTGAAAATAAACCTCTCACCACATCAATCCCGATCCAATACACCCCCTGCCCAGCAGGGAGGCACGGTGGCTCAGTGGTTAGCACCGCTGCCAAACAGCGTCAGGGACCCGGGTTTGATTCCAGTCTCAGGTGACTGTCTGTGTGGAGCTTGCACATTCTGTCAGGGAACTCTGGTTTCTTCCCACAGCCCAAAGATGTGCAGATTAGGTGGATTGGTCATGTTTTCCAGGAATGTGCAGGTTAGGTGGGTTGGTCATGTAGTCCAGAGATGTGTGGGTTAGATGGATTGGTCATATTATCCAGATATGTACAGGTTAGATGGATTGGTCATGCTGTCCAGTGGATGTGCAGGTTCGGTGGATTGGTCATGTAGTCCAGGGATGTGCAGGTTCAGTGGGTTGGTCATGTAGTCCAGGGATGTGCAGGTTCGGTGGGTTGGTCATGTTGTGCAGGGGATGTGCAGGTTCGGTGGATTTGTCATGCTGTCCAGGGGATGGGCATATTCGGTGGGTTGGTCATGTTGTCCAGGGGAAGTGCAGGTTCGGTGGATTGGTCATGCTGTCCAGGGGATGTGCAGGTTCGATGGGTTGGTCATGTAGTCCAGGGATGTGCAGGTTCAGTGGATTGGTCATGCTGTCCAGGGGATGTGCAGGTTCGGTGGATTGGTCATGTAGTCCCGGGATGTGCAGGTTCAGTGGATTGGTCATGCTGTCCAGGCATGTGCAGGTTCAGTGGGTTGGTCATGCTGTCCAGGGGATGTGCAGGTTCGGTGGATTGGTCATGTAGTCCCGGGATGTGCAGGTTCAGTGGATTGGTCATGCTGTCCAGG
>NW_025215307.1:19421-21639 GCF_004010195.1 Chiloscyllium plagiosum
TTTTCTGAGTGTGTTGCTAGGGACCTTCACTGATCCCGGTGGGCATTGCTCGGGACCCTCACTGTCTTCTGAGAGCGTTGCTAGGGACCTTCACTGTTTCCTGGAGGGCGTTGCTAGGTTCCCACACTGTCTCCTGAGGGTGTTGCTAGGGACCATATCTGTCTCATGAGGGTGTTGCTAGGGACCCATACTGACCCTGGAGGGTGTTGCTAAGGACGTTTACTGACCCCGGAGGGCGTTGCTAGGGACCCTCACTCTTTTCTGAGTGTGTTGCTAGGGACCTTCACTGATCCCGGTGGGCATTGCTCGGGACCCTCACTGACTGCGGAGGGCGTTGCAGGGACCCTCACTGACTGCGGAGGGCGTTGCTAGGGACCCTCACTGACCCCGGAGGTGTTGCTAGGGACCCTCACTGTCTCCTGGAGGGCGTTGCTAGGGTCCCCGGAGAGTGTTGCTACAGACCCTCACTGTCTCCTGGATGGCGTTGCTAGGGTCCCCGGAGAGTGTTGCTAGAGACCCACACTGTCTCCTGGAGGGTGTTGCAAGGGACCCTCACTGTTTCCTGGAGGGTGTTGCTACGGACCCTCACTGACCCAGGAGGGTGTTGCTAGGATCCCTCACTGTCTCCTGGAAGGCGTTGCTCGGGTCCCCGGAGAGTGTTGCTAGGGATCCTCACTGTCTCCTGGAGGGTGTTGCTAGGATCCCTCACTGTCTCCTGGAGGGCGTTGCTAGGGTCCCTGGAGAGTGTTGCTAGGGACCATCACTGTCTCCTGGAGGGCGTTGCAAGGGTCCCCGGAGGGTGTTGCTAGGGACCTTCACTGACCCTGGAGGGTGTTGCTAGGGACTCTCACTGTCTTGTGAGGGCATTACTAGAGATCCTCACTGACCCCGGAGGGCATTGCTAGGGTCCCTCACTGTCTCCTGGAGAGCGTTGCAAGGGACCCTGACTGTCTCCTGGAGAGCATTGCTCGGGTCCCTGGAGCGTGTTGCTAGGGACCCTCACTGTTTCCTGGAGGGCGTTGCTAGGTTCCCACACTGTCTCCTGAGGGTGTTGCTAGGGACCATATCTGTCTCATGAGGGTGTTGCTAGGGCCCCATACTGACCCTGGAGGGTGTTGCTAAGGACGTTCAATGACCCCGGAGGGCGTTGCTAGGGACCCTCACTCTTTTCTGAGGGTGTTGCTAGGCACCTTCACTGATCCTGGTGGGCATTGCTCGGGACCCTCACTGTCTTCTGAGAGCGTTGCTAGGGACCCTCACTGACTGCGGAGGGTGTTGCTAGGGACCCTCACTGACCCTGGAGGTGTTGCTAGGGACCCTCACTGTCTCCTGGAGAGCGTTGCTAGGGACCCTCACTGTCTCCTGAGCATGTTGCTAGGGACCATATCTGTCTCATGAGGGTGTTGCTAGGGACCCACACTGACTCTGGAGGGTGTTGCTAGGGACCCTCACTGACCCTGGAATGTGTTGCTAGGGACCCTGACTGTCTCCTGGAGGGCGTTGCTAGGGACCCTCACTGTCTCCTGGAGGGTGTTGCTAGGGACCCTCACTGTCTCCTGGAGGGCGTTGCTCGGGACCCTCACTGTCTCCTGGAGGATGTTGCTAGGGACCCTTACTGACCCAGGAGGGTGTTCCTAGGATCCCTCACTGTCTCCTGGAGGGCATTGCTAGGGTCCCCAGAGAGTGTTGCTAGGGCCCCTCACTGTCTCCTGGAGGGTGTTGCTGGGGTCCCTCACTGTCTCCTGGAGGGCGTTGCTAGGTTCCCCGGAGTGTGTTGCTAGGGACCCTCACTGACCCAGGAGGGTGTTGCTAGGATCCCTCACTGTCTCCTGGAGGGCGTTGCTCGGGTCCCCGGAGAGTGTTGCTAGGGACCCTCACTGTCTCCTGGAGGGTGTTGCTAGGGTCCCCGGAGAGTGTTGCTAGGGACCCTCACTGTCTCCTGGAGGGTGTTGCTAGGATCCCTCACTGTCTCCTGGAGGGCGTTGCTAGGGACCCTCCCCGTCTCCTGGAGGGCGTTGCAAGGGTCCCCGGAGGGTGTTGCTAGGGACCCTCACTGACACTGGAGGGTGTTGCTAGGGACTCTCACTGTCTCGTGAGGGCATTACTTGAGATCCTCACTGACCCCAGAGGGCATTGCTAGGGTCCCTCACTGTCTCCTGGAGAGCGTTGCAAGGGACCCTCACTCAATCCTGGAGGGCGTTGCAAGGGACCCTCACTG
>NW_025215307.1:23283-28653 GCF_004010195.1 Chiloscyllium plagiosum
CCCTCACTGTCTCCTGGAGGGCGTTGCTAGGGACCCTCACTGTCTCCCGGAGGTGTTGTTAGGTACCCTCACTGTTTCCTGGAGGGCGTTGCTAGGGTCCCTCACTGTCTCCTGAGGGTGTTGCTAGGGACCATATCTGTCTCATGAGGGTGTTGCTAGGGACCCATACTGACCCTGGAGGGTGTTGCTAAGGACGTTCACTGACCCCGGAGGGCGTTGCTAGGGACCCTCACTCTTTTCTGAGGGCGTTGCTAGGGACCTTCACTGATCCCGGTGGGCATTGCTCGGGACCCTCACTGTCTTCTGAGAGCGTTGCTAGGGACCCTCACTGACCCCGGAGGTGTTGCTAGGGACCCTCCCTGTCTCCTGAAGAGCGTTGCTAGGGACCCTCACTGTCTCCTGAGCATGTTGCTAGGGACCATATCTGTCTCATGAGGGTGTTGCTAGGGACCCACACTGACTCTGGAGGGTGTTGCTAGGGACCCTCACTGACCCTGGAGGGTGTTGCTCGGGACCCTGACTGTCTCCTGGAGGGCGTTGCTAGGGACCCTCGCTGTCTCCTGGAGGGTGTTGCTAGGGACCCTCACTGACCCCAGAGGGTGTTGCTGGGGGACCCTCACTGTGTCCTGGAGGGTGTTGCTAGGGAACCTCACTGACCCCAGAGGGTGCTGCTAGGGTCCCGGGAGAGTGTTGCTAGGGACCATCACTGTCTCCTGGAGGGCGTTGCTAGGGACCCTCACTGTCTCCTGGAGGGCGTTGCTACAGACCCTCACTGTCTCCTGGAGGGCGTTGCTAGGGTCCCCGGAGAGTGTTGCTAGAGACCCACACTGTCTCCTGGAGGGTGTTGCAAGGGACCCTCACTGACCCTGGAGGTTATTGCTAGGGACCCTCACTGTCTCCTGGAAGGCGATGCTAGGGACTCTCACGGACCCCAGAGGGCGTTGCTAGCGACCCTCACTGACCCTGGAGGGTGTTGGTAAGGACATTCAATGACCCCGGAGGGCGTTGCTAGGGACCCTCACTGATCTTGGAGGGCGTTGCTAGGGACCCTCACTGATCCCGGAGGGCATTGCTAGGGACCCTCACTGTCTCCCGGAGGTGTTGCTAGGGACCCTCACGGTTTCCTGGAGGGCGTTGCTAGGGTCCCTCGCTGTCTCCTGAGGGTGTTGCTAGGGACCATATCTGTCTCATGAGGGTGTTGCTAGGGACCCATACTGACCCTGGAGGGTGTTGCTAAGGACGTTCACTGACCCCGGAGGGCGTTGCTAGGGACCCTCACGCTTTTCTGAGGGTGTTGCTAGGGACCTTCACTGATCCCGGTGGGCATTGCTCGGGACCCTCACTGTCTTCTGAGAGCATTGCTAGGGACCCTCACTGACTGCGGAGGGCGTTGCTAGGGACCCTCACTGACCCCGGAGGTGTTGCTAGGGTCCTCACTGTCTCCTGGAGAGCGTTGCTAGGGACCCTCACTGTCTCCTGAGCATGTTGCTAGGGACCATATCTGTCTCATGAGGGTGTTGCTAGGGACCCACACTGACTCTGGAGGGTGTTGCTAGGGACCCTCACTGACCCTGGAGGGTGTTGCTAGGGACCCTGACTGTCTCCTGGAGGGCATTGCTAGGGACCCTCACTGACCCTGGAGGGTGTTGCTAGGGACTCTCACTGTCTCGTGAGGGCATTACTAGAGACCCTCACTGACCCCAGAGGGCGTTGCTTGTCACCCTCACTGACCCTGGAGGGTGTTGCTAGGGCCCCTCTATGTCCCCTGAGGGTATTGCGAGAGACCCTCCCTGACCCATGAGGGCTTTGCTGGAGGCCCTCCCAATCCCCAAAGAGCGTTGATGAGGACACTCCCTGTCCCCAGATGGTGTAGCTAGGGACCGTCTCTATCCCCGATGGGGTTGCAAGGAACATGTCCTGTCCTCTGATGATGTTGCTAGAAAGCGTTTCTAGGGCCCCTCCCTATTCCCGGAGGGTGTAGTTAGGGGCACTCCCCATCCTGGCAGGTGTTACTAGGGCTCCACCCTGTTCCCAGAGGGCGTTGCTAGGGGCCCTCCCCATCCCTGACAGGCGTTGCTAGGCACACGCCCTGACCCCGGAGGCATTGCTAGGTGCTCTGCCAATCCCCGGAGAGTGTTGCTAGGGGCCGTCCCCATCCCTGGAGGATGTTGCTAGTGACCCACTCTGGACGGTGTTGCTCGGGACTCTCCCTGTCTCTGGGAAGTGTTGCCAGGGACCCTTTCTGAACGGTGTCACCAGGGTCACTTCCTGTCCCCGGATGGTGTCTCTGGAGTCACTGCCTGTCCCCAGACGGTGTCACCAGGTCCTCCTTGTCCTAGCAGGATGGCCCTGAAAGCTCTTGCCTCCTTCCTTGAAAAGGGATCTGCACAGCTTCCATTCACTACCACCCACCTGCTCCCACCTATGCTCATTCTCCTTTTGAACAATCTCTCCGTTACCTTGGAGAAAGTTAGAAGGGTTAAAAATGTGTGTCGCTGGCTGGCCAGCATTGATAGCCCCTCCCTATTTCCCTTAAGAGGGTGGTAGTGAGCTGCCATCTTTAATCGTTGCAGTCCACTTGCTATGGGTTGACCCACAATGCCGGTTGTAAGGGAATTCCAGGATTTTGACCCAACGACTGTGAAGGATTGGCGATATGTTTCCAAGTGAGGGTGGTGAGTGGCTTGGAGGGCAACTTGCAGGGGGTTGTGTTCCCAAATTCCTGCTGCCCTTGTCCTTCTAGGTGGAAGTGGTCATAAGTTTGGAAGGTGCTGTCTAAGGATCTTTGGTGAATTTCTTCCGTGCATCTTGTACATAGTACACACTGCTGCTACTGACGGCTGGTGGTGGAGTGATTGAATGTTTGTAGATGTAGTGCCAATCAAGCAGGTTGCTTTGTCCTGGATGGTGTCAAGCTTCTTGAGTGTTGTTGGAGCTACAACTATCCAGGAGACAGTGAGGTCTGCAGATGCTGGAGATCAGAGTTGAGTGTGTGTTGCTAGAAAAGCACAACTGGTCAGGCAGCATACGAGGAGCAGGAAAATCGACGTTTCGGGCCAGAAGCTTCAATTCCTGAAGAAGGGTCTGACCTGCTGTGCTTTTCCAGCAACACACTCTCAATGCTACACCCATCCAGTCAAGTGGGGAGTATTCCATCACACTCCTGACTTGTGCCTTGTAGATAGTGAATAGATTTGGGGTGTCAGGAGGTGAGTTCCTCTCAGCAGTATCCCGAGTCTCTGACCTGCTCTTGTAGCCACTGTGCTTATGTGGTGAGCTCAGTTGAGTTTCTGGTCAATGGTAACCCCAAATGACAGTGAGGGATTCGGTGATGATAATACAGTTAAATATCAAGGGGTGGTGGTTAGAGTGTCTCTTATTGATGATGGTCATTGTCTGGCATTTGTGTGGCGCGAATGTTAGTTGCCACTTGTCCGCCTAAGCCTGGATATTGCCCAGATCTTGTTGCATTTGAGCATGGATTGCTTCAGTATCTGAGGAGTTAATCGGCGTGAATATTGCTGAACGCTGTGCAATCATCGCTGTATCTGTCTGGTTGTGGGGTTGTGGAATATGCCCGTTCACCTCCTCCCTCTAAGGCCCCATGTACATCTTGCAGAAGAAGCAGGGTTTCCCTGTACATCCTTCAACCTTGCCTCCTGCATTCGCAGCTCACAATATGGTCACTGATGCAGAGTGGGCGACTGTCTTGCGGGACACCTCCACTCTGTCCACAAAAATGAACCTGTCCTCCCAGCCGCTTGCCATAACAATAAAGCATCTCGCTCTCATGCTGACATTTCTGTCCTGGGGATGCTGCAATGTTCCGGTGAGGCACAATGCAAGTTCAAGGGGTGGCATGGTGGCACAGTGGTTAGCACTGCTGCCTCACAGCGCCAGGGACCCGGGTTCGATTCCACCCTCGGACGACTGTCTGGGTGGAGTTTACACCTTCTCCCCGTGTCTGTGTGGGTTTCCTCCGGATGCTCCGTCTTCCTCCCACAGTCCAAAGATGTGCAGGTGAGACGAATTGGCTATGCTAAATTGCCCATAGTGTGCAGGGATGTGTACGTGCATTAGGCAGGGATAAATATATCGGATAATGGGGTCGGGGAATGGGTCTGGGTGGGTTTCTCTTCGGAGGGTCAGTGTGAACCTGTTGGACCGAAGGGCCTGTTTCCACACTGTAGGGATTCTCTGATTCTATGAACAATACCTCCTTTTCCAACACTTCCTTTACCTCACAGCCCGGAGGATTCAGTTTCCAATTCAGAAACTGATTGCCTTTATATCTGTTCTCCATTTTCCTTAGATTCTCTTCAGCCCCATCCGTACCCATGCACACAGTCCTGTCATCTTTGATGTCTTGTTTACTTTGCTGTCTGTATAGAGAAACCCATCTCTCCCCTTTCAAACCTTAACTTACGCGAATAGAGTCATCGAGCTGTACAGCGTGGAAACAGACCCTTCGGCCCAACTCATCCATGCCGACGAGATATCCTAAATTAATCTAGTTGCATTTGTCAGCTTTTGGCCCCTATCCCTCTAAACCCTTCCTATTCATAGACCCAGTAAGGAAAGTAAGTTGTCAGGAGAACATAGGAAGTCTGCACAGAGACATGGACAAGTTAGGTGAAGGGGCAAAAGTCAGGCAGAAAAGTGGTGGAGGCTAGTACAATTGCAACATTTAAGAGGATGTGTATATGAATAGGAAGGCTTTGGAGGGATATGGGCTGGGTGTTGGCAAATGGGACTAGATTGGGTCGGGATATCTGGTCGGCAGGGACGAGTTGGACCGAAGGGTCTGTTTCCATGCTGTACATCTCTATGGCTTTATAATATGTTTAATGTGGATAAATCTGGCCTCGTCTATTCTGGGAGGAAGAATAGAAAAGCAGCACGCTGTTTAAATGGAGAGCAATCTCACAACTTGGTGGTGCTGAGCAATCTAGGTTCTCCTGGTACACGAATTGCGCAGAGATAAGCCGCAGGTGTTTGGGATTTTGAATGTCATATTACTGTTTGTTGCGACGGGTGACTCAGTAGTTAGCACTGCGGCTTCACAGTGCCAAGGACCTGGGTTCGATCCCAGCCTTGTGAGGAGTTTGCACATTCTCCCCGTGCCTGTGTGGGTTTCCTCTGGTTTCCTTCCACAACCCAAAGTTGCATGGGTAAAGGTGGATTGGCTGTGCTCAGTTGCCCATACTGTCCAGGGATGTGCAGGTTAGGGTGGATTGGCTATGCTAAATTGTGCCATAGTGCCCAGGGATGTGCAGGTTAGGGTGGAATGGCCATGCTAAATTGTCCCATAGTGCCCAGGGATGTGCAGGTTAGGGTGGATTGGCCATGCTAAATTGTCCCATAGAGCCT
>NW_025215307.1:28834-39504 GCF_004010195.1 Chiloscyllium plagiosum
CCAGGGATGTGCAGGTTAGGGTGGAATGGCCATGCTAAATTGTACCATAGTGCCCAGGGATGTGCAGGTTAGGGTGGATTGACCATGCTAAATTGTACCATAGTGCCCAGGCTTGTGCAGGCTAGATGGATTAGCCATGGGAAATGTTGGATTATAGCATGGGCCTGGGTGGTTGGTGGGACTCGATGGGCTGATTGGCCTGTTTTCACACTGTAGGAATTCTAGGAGAATGGAATATTTGAGTGGAGAAGGTCTAATACAGGATGTTCGTAAGGCCACACCTGGGATGCAGCTTTGAAACAAGAAACGTTCACTTTCGAAAGAGTTCTGGGAGGTTTTATTTGATTCATTCCTGAGGTGGATGGCTTCTCTTATGTCGAGAAGTTGAACAAGTTATGCCTGTACCCATTGTGGTTAACACAAGGTGACCTGACTGAAACGTATAAGAGCTGTATAGGTAATATGAGGTGGAGGTGCCGGTGTTGGGACTGGGGTGGACAAAGTTAGAAGTCACACGACACCAGGTTATAGTTGGACAGGTTTATTTAAAATCATGAGCTTTCAGAACGTGACTCCTTCGTCAGATGAAGTGGAACACCATAACCTGGTATCGTGCGACGTCTAACTTTGTAGAAGTGATGTAGTGGGAGGATGTTTGTTTTCAAGGGCAAGCATGAAGCTAGGGGGTATGATTTAAGAATAAGATAATAATAATGAATTTATGTCGTTTCCCCCCACTTTAAGGCTGAAACTCTGAGAACCGTTTTCTCAAAGTGGTTTGTTCGAACGTGGAATCCTTTTCCCAGGAAGTGAGTCAAAGCTCTTTAAATTACTGGCCTGTTGAAGGACCCGTATTGCTATGACGCTCATCTGCTCTGTCTACCACTGTTGGAAAGGTCCTGATATTTCCAGAGAGTGTTCCTTCTCCTCAGACCAGTCATACTAGGGATCTTTCCTCAGAGCTAATTGCTAGGGCCTTACCGGCAACAATAGTGTTTAATCGGAGTTCCTCTGAATTTCTTCCAGAATTCTCTTGGTACAAAGCTTCCTCGGTGGTGTTCAATTTGCCAAGTGCAACTTTTCACTTCAATTAATTTTCTCGTCCACCAGATTGAGTCTCAGATGACATCCACGGCTTCTGGTACAATCTGGATAACAGGTGCAGAGAACTGATTCTAGTCCAGACACCAAGGAGCTTTACAGTAAGTTCACTTTAACTTCAAGCCAGTGCGTTATTCACTGACCCCCCCCCGCCCCACCACAGGATGGAAACTGCCTCCCAGCCCCTTGTTCTCTGTGAGGAGATGCAACTCTCCACTCTGAACATGACACTTCCAGAGCTGGATTCTCCAAATCCAAGCTGAGATTATTGGTGTGAGCGCTGAGGGAGTGCCCCACTGTCAGAGGGGCAGTGCTGAGGGAGCGCCGCACTGTCGGAGGGTCAGTGCTGAGGGAGCGCCGCACTGTCGGAGGGGCAGTGCTGAGGGAGCGCCGCACTATCGGAGGGTCAGTACTGAGGGAGCGCCGCACTGTCGTAGAGTCAGTGCTGAGGGAGCGCCGCACTGTCGGAGGGTCAGTACTGAGGGAGCACCGCACTGTCGGAGGGTCAGTACTGAGGGAGCGCCATACTGTCGGAGGCTCAGTGCTGAGGGAGTGGGCACTGTCGGAGGGTCAGTGCTGAGGGAGTGGGCACTGTCGGAGTGTCAGTGCTGAGAGAGTGGGCACTGTCGGAGGGTCAGTACTCAGGGTGTGCTGAGGTTCAGTGATCACTGCCACCGGGTAGGAACCGGGATGTCAGAAGAGGTGAGGGGTTCTCTTGCCACTTTTGTGCTGTATGTTGGAGCAGGTTTTTAGTCGGGGCAGGTGGGCTCTGGGAGTCTGAAAGGAGACACAATGGAGGCAATTCTCCAATTCCAGCCAGGTCGAGGTGAGCATCCTGAGTGACTTCAGCCTTCCCCTGGCGAAACCCTCAACCCTAAGAATGCTGGGTCATAGCGTTATCAAGTGAGATAGTACAGAAACAGACCCTACAGTCTGGACAGACATCTTAACCAATCACAATATCTGTTTAACAGAGGCTCCATTATAAGCATCCTGGAGAAAGAGAACTGCCAGTCTGAAGAGACCACTGTCTCCACACCAACGCAAAAAACAGCAAACTGGCAGCTCATCAGGCACTGCCCCAGAGAGTACAGGGTCACCCCCTGGGGGTGGCTCAGTGTTATTGCAGTGTGTCGCTCCCTGGGGGTGGCTCAGTGTTATTGCAGTGTGTCGCTCCCTGGGGGTGGCTCAGTGTTATTGCAGTGTGTCGCTCCCTGGGGGTGGCTCAGTGTTATTGCAGTGTGTCGCTCCCTGGGGGTGGCTCAGTGTTATTGCAGTGTGTCGCTCCCTGGGGGTGGCTCAGTGTTATTGCAGTGTGTCGCTCCCTGGGGGTGGCTCAGTGTTATTGCAGTGTGTCGCTCCCTGGGGGTGGCGCAGTGTTATTGCAGTGTGTCACCCCCCCCCCCCCCGAGTGGTGACTCACTGACCTGCACGTTTCAGCCACGGAGAATGTCTCGCCCGTATCCCCTCCTCCTTTTACTCTTCACGCTCCCTTTTGCCTGGTTTAGGAAGCCGGAATGAGCAATCCGGATGAGGAGGGGCCCGAGCCGAACCAGGTCGAGCGTGACCTGGCAGCGGAGGCAATGGCAGCTGACATGGACCCCTGGGTGGTCTTCGATGCCCGCAAGACGCCGCGGGCAGAGTTCGACGATTGGCTGGACAGCAACCGGCCATCGCGGGTCTTCAGGAACGGCGACCCGGACCACAACGCCGAGCCGGTGGGCTGGATCGCCGTCTGCGGGCCGGGCTGCTCGCCATCCCCCGAGCGAGGCGACTGCGAGGGGCTGCAGGAAGACTGGGAACGGCTGCAGGACAGTGGGCGGCCAGTCACATTCCAGACCATCAAGGAGCTGGCACTGAACCGGCGGGTGCTGAGCGGCAAGTGGCTGATGCACCTCGCCACCGGCTTCAAGGTGGACCACGCCTGGGCCAGCCTGGCGCGGGCGGTGCTGGACGGCAAGCTGCCCTCTGCCAAGGTCAGCCCCTACTGCCCCGACACAGGTGCCAAGCACGTCATCTGCGTGTATGGCGATGACTTCACCGACGAGAGCCAGGTGGTGAGCCTGGATGCTGCCATTCGGGCTGCGGGCATCAAGTGCCCGCTGTCCTACAAGCCAGACGTCTACACCTACCTGGGGCTTTATCGGGGTAACCGCTGGAAGCTGTGCCCCACTATCTACGAGAGCCATTATGACCTGGAGTGCATCCCCCGACGTTCCCGCATTATCTGCAAGGTGACCATGTCTGAACTAACCTAACCGCGCGCCCACCTCCACTGCCCAGGAGGTCTGTGTTTTTTGTTAATTGTTATTATTTTTCAAATGTACAGATTCAAGAGAAACTAGCGAGAGAGAGAAAATGAGCCCGTGTCAGCTTGGTCAATCTGGGTTTTTTTCCCACTCCTAAGGGGCCAGCCTTGTGCCGCGGTTGGGCGTATGCCACACGGAGGCCGTTCGGCCCATATTGTCTTTGAGACTCCTCCCTTCTTGGCTAACCCCCCCCTCCCGCCCCGCTTTAAATCCATCCGTGCTGTTCATCTCATCCACTCCCCTGGGGGTTAACGAATCCCTTTCATGCGTGGGCCTTGTGGTCTTCCCCAGCACTTCCTGCCCGTCCATTTTGGGCGTGGGGTCACATCGAGGGCAGTTCAGAGTCTCACACAGGACGGTCCAAATGAGGTGAGCTGATCAATGGCCAACTAGTCGGTTTTCCAGTTGCCAAGGGGGATGGCCAACTAGTCGGTTTTCCAGTCGCCAAGGGCGATGGCCAACCAGTCGGGTTTTCCAAGGGCGATGGCCAACCAGTCGGTTTTCCAGTCGCCAAGGGGGATGGCCAACTAGTCGGTTTTCCACTCGCCAAGGGGGATGGCCAACCAGTCGGGTTTTCCGGTCGCCAAAGGCGATGGCCACCCAGTCGGGTTTTCCAGCCGCCAAGGGCGATGGCCAACCAGTCGGTTTTCCAAGGGCGATGGCCAACCAGTCGGTTTTCCAGTCGCCAAGGGGGATGGCCAACCAGTCGGGTTTTCCAAGGGCGATGGCCAACCAGTCGGTTTTCCAGTTGCCAAGGGTGATGGCCAACCAGTCGATTTTCCAGTTGCCAAGGGCGATGGCCAACCAGTCGGGTTTTCCGGTCGCCAAGGGTGATGGCCAACCAGTCGGGTTTTCTGGTCGCCAAGGGCGATGACCAACCAGTCGGTTTTCCAGTTTTCCAAGGGTGATGGCCAACCAGTCGGGTTTTCTGGTCGCCAAGGGCGATGACCAACCAGTCGGTTTTCCAGTTTTCCAAGGGCGATGGCCAACCAGTTGGGTTTTCCAGTCGCCAAGGGCGATGGCCAACCAGTTGGGTTTTCTGGTCGCCAAGGGCGATGACCAACCAGTCGGTTTTCCAGTTTTCCAAGGGCGATGACCAACCAGTCGGTTTTCCAGTTTTCCAAGGGCGATGGCCAACCAGTTGGGTTTTCCGGTCGCCAAGGGCGATGGCCAACCAGTCGAGTTTTCCGGGTGCCAAGGGCGATGGCCAACCATTCAGGTTTTGCCATCAATCGTTAGATGACCTTTTTAATTCCAGGCTTTTGACTGGGATTCGGGCCCCTCAGCACATTAGACCCAAAGCTCTAACTCACTACACCGGTGACGTGACCACTGCTGCTCCTGAGAAACAAACAGCAGGAATACCATCCAACTTCCTGCACTATTATTGTTAAGGTCTGACTGACCTCGAAGCCATGTACCCTTATATGTTTTTAAAAATTCCTTCCTGGCATGTGGGTGTTGCTCACCGGGCCAGCATGTGTTGCCCATCGCTGTGGGTCTAGGCCAGACCAAACAATCTCATTCCCTGAAGGACATCATGCCCAACACCCTTTTGTTAGCTTGTCAGCAAAGTTCCCCAGCCTTACAAGTAGTCAATGACCCAGCCTCCAGCACATTCTGCAGACTCGCATTGGGGGAGGATATTAAAGTTCACACATCCATCTTAAATAGGACTCTGCTTATTTTAAACTGGATTTCCCCCCCACCCCCGTCTCAGTTTTAGACTCCCCATGAGGAGAAACATTCTCTTGGATTCTGTCACGCCCCCTATGGGATCTTGTGTGTTTCGATAAGATTCCCTCTCCCCTGAAGTTTGACCCAACCATTCCTCATAAGATACCCCCCATGCTGTATAAATTGGTGTTCCCTTTCCCAGTTCGGTTTTCTGGCATTGTCAGTCCTGATGCGTGCAAGCGTTGCCTGAGTGGCGTATTATTTTAAGCCTGGGTGTTACAGGAACCAGTTAATGCAGCGTTGTCTCTCTCAAATAAGAAGGTCAGGTCTGTCAACACCCAGAAGTGGTCTCACCAAACACAATCAACTCAAAATGCCCTCATTTTTATATACCATTCCCCTTGCACTAATCATCATTAATGAGCGTTCAGTATTCAGACCACGCTCTGCATGAAGAAGGCTCCCCAGCTGGATTTATCACAGACTGTCCTCTCTGCATGACCCCTAATTCCAATGTTGCCCGCGAGCAGAAACATCTTCGCCGTGGCTACCTGACAGTTTTGAATTTATTTTAACCCCGTTGTCCCCCTTCCCCCAGCAAGAGGAGATGTGTCTACTGTTGTCACAGCGTGTGAGAACTCTGCAGCGCTCTGTTGGTTCACCCCTCGGTCTTATCGTTCCCGGCGCTCCTTTCCTGCAACGTGTTTCTGTACCACCCTTCTCTGTGCCCTCTCCTGTCCCTCTCCACCCACAGCTTCCACACACTATTAGCAGGGAAGTGTCTAAGCAGCGCGAATTCAGCTTTCGCTTCTCAGTTCCGTCCCACCAGAAGTAAAAGCGAGTGCTTCTCCCCAGTGCCTAAGGAGATTTTGGGCGCTTCGGCAAGTGCCAGGCACACAGCTCACAGAGGGATGGCTGGCGTTTTCAGTCTGTTGTGACCTCTGCCTGCTCTGTTTGGTACACCCACATTGAAAGGATCGCCCAGCCACTGGAGAGATCGGTGAACAGCAGAACTTGAGTTGGTTCAATCTTTTTCTCACTCTTTACCCCCCCCCCCTCCTTTCCAATTAGCAAGCAGAACCCAGGCCCAAAATGGAGCCTGGGCTCTTTCCTGCCCAGTGTCCAGGGCTTAGCACTGCGCCAGGGAGGGAGCAAGGGGTCAGGCGCTCCATCGGATTGGCCCCTCAGGCTCGCCTTACTGTTCAATGAGAACGTGCCCTGATTCCCACCTTCCTCCTATTCCCCTCCCCCTCCCTGGAATCCTTGACTCCCTTGATCAACAATCAAAACCTGCCTTGATTATATTCTCTGACGCAGTCTCCGCTGCTCCCCAGAGAAGGAAAATGACCCCCCCCACCCAAGAAACTGTCCCTTGTCTCCCTAAGACCCCTTTTTATTTTTGCAACTTTAATTCTTCATCTCTCCTGCTCCTGCAGCTGTCAGGGGCCCCTGAGGATATGTTTCGATAACATCACATTCTTCTGAAGTCCTGGGGAGAGCAGGCCCAACCTTGCCCCATGAGGTGAACCTCAGTGATCCCAGGAATTGGTGGGGTGAACCCAGATAACTCCCTCTTTGAGTAGAGTGGGGTCTCACTGCAGCAAGCATCTCTACTTCTACGCACCACTCGCCCTCTTTGCAACGTTCACCCTTCCTAATCACTTGGGCTTTCGATGACTCTTCATCGAAACTTGAGCTTGCTTGCTCTCTGCCCTCTCGCCCTCTCTCTCTCTCTAAACAGATGCTGCCTGAGCCTCTGTGATTTCTGGCAATTTTTCTTTTCAGTGCAGTTTCTAGCTTCCGTTGTAATCTACTCCTTCCCAAATCACTTGCTGTCCCAAGTGAGTCAACCGCCTCAATGCCTAGGTGACTTCACAGAAACACCACGACACCAAATTTCAATTTTAACTATTTATTTAAAAGAATCCTATTTTACTTAATTAAAAAAACTACATCATTGTGACATCCACTAATGAACACATAACCACAGGGTTATTTGTAGGAACTAACTGCAGTTTGGGGACCTTATGCAACTACAGCTAGAATGGTTGGTCTGTCTCGAACTCTATTTAGAGTTACTTGCGGAGTAGGAATGGATTAAGAGTTTCCGTTTCATCCCAGGACCCCCTCAACCCAGTTGCTATTGTACAGCTGTTCAACTGTGGGAGGGGACATTTTACAATGAAGCCCATTCCTGCGCCAGGTGGGTGGCTGAGCGTGCGTCTGCCTTAGCTAAAATCTGTGCGGGAGGGTCATGCGTAAATCCCTCAGGAAAGTGACAAGAGTTATCGTCCAGGGGACAGCGGTGACCCGGGTCGAACAGCCCGTGCGGTTTCACAGAGGCATCAGCTCACGCTGTTGTCTCTCCCCCCACCGTGGTCTCTGGGGAGTTTGCACCGTCACTGCCTACTGGTCCGGAGAAACGTCCCCAGGCAGCGACCGCCTGGAATCACCTCCCCTTGAGGTTCGACCGTCACGGAATTCCCCTCTAGCAAACATCCTGGGAGTCACCACTGCCCAGGAACTGAACCGAGACAATCGCTCCAAGAGCAGGTCAGCAGCTAGGAATCCTGTAGCTCACTTCCTGACTCCCCAGAGCCTGTCCACGCTCGATGAGGCACAAGTCAGGAGTGTCTCCTTGATCACCTGGATGGGGACAGCGTCAACGGCACTCGAGAAGCTCAGTACCAACCATGACAGAGGCTGCCTGATTGTGGATGAGGTTGAAACTTTATTGCTGGAACAGCACAGCAGGTCAGGCAGCATCCAGGGAACAGGAGATTCGACGTTTCGGGCACAGGCCCTTCTTCATTCCTGAAGAAGGGCCTGTGCCCGAAACGTCGAATCTCCTGTTCCCTGGATGCTGCCTGACCTGCTGTGCTGTTCCAGCAATAAAGTTTCAACTTTGATCTCCAGCATCTGCAGACCTCACTTTCTCCTGTGGATGAGGTGCCAACCATCTGCTCCTGGGTGCTTAGTGGCATCAGCACATCCCATCTACAAGAGGTGCTAAAGAAATTGACCCGACCCTCTTTTGGTAGCACCTTCCAACTCCTCCACCCTATACTACCCAAAGGAGAAGGGCAGTGGATACACGGGGTCCGAATCCCGGAATTCCCCTCCTCAAACGGGAGACAATCAACATAAGAGTGTGTCCCGACACCCCCATGGATTGTGGCATCTCACCACCGTCTTCTCATGGGGCAATTAGGGATAAGTAATAAATGCTGGACTCACCAGCAGTTCCACAATCCGTGAGGTGGATTTAAAAATAGGAAATAAAAGCCATAATTATGGCTGGGGGAGGGGGAGAGCTTAGTCAAGGGTGTGCGGGGTTTGCCCTCGCTCGCTCGCTCTTCCTTCCCTCCTGAAATTGCCCTGTTACCAGTCTTGAGAGAGTTAGATTTGGTATTGACTGTCTGATCTTTCCCGTGATTAATTCGTAGTGCTGCACAGCACAGCACAGACCCTTTGATCCAACTCATCCATGCTGACCAGATATCCTAAATTAATCTAGTTCCATTTGCATATCCCTCTAAACCCTTCCTATTCATATAGGTAAACGCAATGACTGCTGATGCTGGAAACCAGATTCTAGATTAGAGTGGTGCTGTAGATTAGAGTGGGCAAAACCCGAAACGTCGATTTTCCTGCTCCTCGGATGCTGCCTGACCTGCTGTGCTTTTCCAGCACCACTCTAATCTAGACTGTGCTCCCAAAACTGTCAGTCAGTCAGTCTGTCTGACCAAAAACTCCAGTCAGGAGGGAGAAGGGTCAATTTTAATAGAGGGCTTTCGCTGATGCACAGCCTTCTGGAATGGCTGCACCGCCATTTTCCTCTCCAGTGACATTTTCTCCCCCAGTGATTTTTTTTTTGGAGTCATTTTGAAACGAAAATCTCCTTGCTTTCCTCAATCTCACTAACTGTACCCAAGGTGAGCGAGTAGCTGTGTTTAATTTTTTTTAAAAGGAAACAGGACCCTACGTGATGAAAATGTTTGTTTTATACAAAAAAAAAGTGCAGAATCTTACAAAAGGTATATGCAGTAAGTAGTCCTTCAGAAAATGGGCCAAGCGTTGGAAAATGGGATTACATTAGTCAGGTGCCTGCTCTTGGCTGCCGTAGACTTGATGGGCCTTTTTCTGTGCTGTAGACCACTATGACTCTAAGAAATGAATGAGATTTCTAATCCCGAGCTTGGATTCAGGGTTGGCAATTTCTTCACTCGCACCAACAGCCAGCACGTCTTCCTACTCTTCATTTAGAGTCATAGCGTTGTACAGCACAGAGGCAGACCTTTTGATCCAACTCATCCATGCCGACCAGATATCCTCGATTAATCTAGTCCCATTTGCCAGCACTTGGCCCATATCCCTCTAAGCCCTTTCCTATTCGTATACCCATCCAGATGCCTTTTAAATGCTGTAATTATACCAACCTCCACCACTTCCTCTGGCAGCTCATTCCATACACGCACCACCCTCTGTGTGACAAAGTTGCCTCTTGGGTCCCTTTTATCTTGACCAGATGGGCTAATGGGCTGAGAAGTGGCAGATGGAGTTTAATTCAGATAAATGCGAGGTGCTGCATTTTGGGGAAAGCAAATCTTAGCAGGACTTATACACTTAATGGTAAGGTCCTAGGGAGTGTTACTGATTGGGATGCTCTTCAGAGGGTTGGTGTGGACTCGTTGGGCCAAATGGCCTGCTCCCACACTGTAAGGGATTCTATGACTCAGCTCTGACGCTGCAGGGAAAAGATCCCCGGCCTACTCAGCCTCTCCTTATAGCTCCAAACCTGGCGACGTGCTCGCAAATCTTTTCTGAACTCTGCGCAAAACAAGATGGAGGCATCAGCTTTCCCAGAGTGCAGTGCTCCAGGGAAAGGCCTCTATTAAGGCCAGGAGGGAATAGCTCCAACCAAGGCCTGCGCCATTTTAAGACTTGGCCTGCTGGGTACGTCTGGCTTGCTCCAATTTGCTATTAAGTTCGCAATCGTACTATCCATTAATGAAGGATTTATAATCCCATGTTCAAAACAAGTGTTTGATGTCAGAAATAGGTCTGTATAAATCAAAAGTGCTGGCGGTGGTTACAATAGACAATTCTGAAACCATTTAAAGGCACTTCCCTCTCTCTCTCTGTCCACAAAAGCTGACCTCCGTTCAGTGAAGCAATATACAAACTCGACAATAAAATGTCCCTATCATATCTACAAGGTTTAGAATGTTGATTGAAGCAGAGGGAAGGAAATCTTCCTCAGTTGCGCCAATGTTGGCCTTTCTTGGGGAGTCACAATTCCCATCATTCCACCACAGGCAGGCGTGCCTTCAGCTATCAAGCAACCCGGGATGTTTTGCCAAAAAACTCTTAGGACGTGTCTGCAAAATGGCAGGCAGACAGAGAAAGAGAGAGGTTTAGGGATGGAATTCCAGAGCTTGGGACTACAGGCAGCTGAAGACACGGCCATCGCCAGTGGATTGATGGAATTGGGGATCTATCAGAGGCAGAAGTAAAGAGAAGGGAGAGGAGGAGGGGTGAAGCAGTAGGAATAGAGCTGGATGAGATAGGGAGGGGGAGAGA
>NW_025215307.1:40577-41880 GCF_004010195.1 Chiloscyllium plagiosum
AGGAACAGACGAGAGTTTGGGGAGCAATAGAAAGAAAGGGGAGGGGGGGGAGAATGGGAAGCGGACGAAGAGAGACAGACAGAAAGAGGAGTTTGGGTGACTGGACCATTACGATGAGAACTTTAAAATGGAGGCGATGAGTATTGGCCCAGGTGCTGGCTAGCTACTGCGTCTCGTAAATCTTGTTAATCTCGGAGGAGTTCATCAGGTCGAAGCTGTGGGTGAAGATCGACATGAAGTGGTCCTCCACCGAGGGGTCGGGCAAGAAGGCAGCGGATTCCAGGTCGCCCCCGTTCAGGGTGTTCTCACTGGCCTCGGCCTTCCCATCCTCCTGGTTGCTGGCCATGAGTTTCAGAAGATCAGGTGAGTAGTTCATCAGTGTGGCTGTCTGCAGGCTGCTGGTCAGCCCGTCCAGGCCAAAATCAGGCAACTGGGACCTGCTGGGAGCTGGGGCCTGATGCTGCTGCTGCTGGGGCTGCTGGGTGACCGCCTCTTGCCTCAGCAGCTCCCGGAAATCCAGGTTGTCGATGGAGCCCAGGCTGACGCACTCTCCCTCCTGGCCCAGCAGGTTTGTGTCGCTCAGGAACTGGTCCATGGAACTGGGGCCCTCGCTCCCCAGGTACAGGTCTGGTTTGGCCAGGCCGGGCCCCACAGCGGGGGCCACTGTACCCACTCCGGCTCCCACAGCCCCCGCTCCGTCCCCCTGCCCCAGCTGGAAGGCGGCACCGAACAGCTCGGAGACGTCAATGGTGGGGAAGGAGCTGCTCACGTTGGCCACGTCTGGGCCCTTGCCCAAAAAGCCAAAGGGGTGAGGCTGCTGGCCCCCTGCCCGGGGGTCCAACCCCACCCCCCCCAGGGGCGCGTAGTAGGGCTGCTGGGCAGAGGGGACAGGGCCAGAGGAGGAGACAGCAACGGGGCCCACGGAGAAACGGTCCAAGGACTGGTAGCCCACATTGGCTGACGTGGTCCCTCCCAGCAGGTCAGGGGCACTGCCACCTGGACGGGGTGGGGGGAGGGGGTTGAGAAGAAACACAGACTCAGGAACGAGGGGGGAGAGAGCGATCCCGTGGCACTGAAACCCCAACTCAACCACCCATGCCACCCCCACTGCCCTAGTCCCCATGCCTGCAACTTCACACATCCCCCGCCACACCCGCTCCCTCGCTTCCCCCACACCTTCACTTGCCACCAACCTCAAGCTCCTTCACTCCCCCCACACCCGCTCCTTCACTCCCCCCATACCCGCTCCTTCACTCCCCTCCCAACACCCGCTCCTTCACTCCCCTCCCCACACCCGCTCCTT
>NW_025215307.1:45246-54005 GCF_004010195.1 Chiloscyllium plagiosum
GAGGAAAGAAGGGGAGAGAAAGGAGGAAAGAGAGTGGGGGCGGGGCAAGAGTGAAGGAAAGAGAGGGATAGAACAAACAGAAAGCACTCTTGTGGCTCAGTGGTAATGTCCCTGTCTCTGGACCAGAGGTTTCAGGGTCAAGCTCCACAGCAGGTTTTGGCGACCCGGGAAGAAGAGTGAAGGAAAGAGAGGGATAGAACAAACAGAAAGCACTCTTGTGGCTCAGTGGTAATGTCCCTGTCTCTGAACCAGAGGTTTCAGGGTCAAGCTCCACAGCAGGGTTTTGACGACCCGGGAAGGTGCGCCCATCATGGGGCTAGACAACTGTCCCATCGACCCACAGAGAGAGAGAGAGAGAGAGAGAGTCCTGCTCAGTCACAGCGTGGAAAGATATTGTGTGTGTCTGCCACCTGTATCCAAGGGCACCAGGCCATGACACCCACACGGGGGGGACAGACTGACACAGCAACACGCACCCGTTCACTGACGGTGGGGGTGGACCTGGTGTAGAGTCCCTCTCTGGGAGCTCTCTGACACACCCACAGAAGGGGCAGTGAGAGCTGCAGTCAGTCACAGATGGAAGGACAGGAGACAGGGACAGATAACGTGGGAGCACTCACCTGGCATGTTACATTTGTGCAGCATGTTCATAAACTCGAGGTGGGTTTTCCGCCGTTTCTCCTGGGTGCCGTAGGGATCTGCGATTTTCATTGTTTTAAAAAAAAAACGAGAGATTGAGAGAGAGGAATTATATTTGGAGTAAGCCCCTGCGGTCTGGGGGTAGCACAGCATAAATCGATTCGACATATTAAAAACCACAGAGGGGGGCGACGCGCCAAACTGTTCGACTGTGGGAGGCATCGTTCCAGCCAAGCCTAATAGGGTTCCTGCAATCGAAGCCTTTTATGCTTCCTCGAATCACATAGTACAGAAGAAGGTGACAGAGTCTGCGCCGCTAAAATTATACTCCTTGTCCCACCTGCCCCCAAAACCTGGGAATGTTCCGGCACTTTAAATGCTCATTTTCGCGAGGTTGCTAGAGCCTCAACTCTCCTACCAGGCCGTGCAGTCTACTCGGCCACCTCCTTACCTCTCTGCACCACCCCCCCCGTCTGAAATTATGCCCCTTTTGCTGTTAACCCTTGAACTGAGGGATCAAGCTGCTCCCTATCCCCCGCTGTCCGTCTGTCCCACACCTTACCATCCGACACACCTTGAGCAGGCCCCCTTTCAACCTCCTCCAGTCCAAAGTCAACAATCCGCACCTGTCCAGCCTCTCCTCAGCCCAGGCAGCATTCCCATGGACCCCCTCTGCACCCACTCCAGAGTCCTTCCTGCAGCATGGTGACCAGAATTCCATAAGGTACTCCAGGTGGGGCCCAAACCAAAGGCCTGTACAGCTCTGACTTAACCTCCTCGCGCTTAGAATCTAGGCCGAGACTGATAAAGGCAAGAGTCCCTTATGTCTTCTGTAACCACACCATTAAAATCATGAGAGAGAGGAGAATTATGCTATCTGTTCCACAGTTAGAGAGATGTACAGCACAACATGTCCAGATATTCTAACCTAATTTAGTCCCACTTGCCAGCCCATATCCCTCTAAATCCTTCCTATTCATTTCCCCACCCAGATGCCTTTTAAATGTTGTCATTGTACCAGCCTCCACCACGTCCTCTGGCAGCTCATTCCACACACACACCACCCTCTGTGTGAAAAAGTTCGCTCTCTTTTTTAACCCTCTCAACCTTAAACCCAAGCCCCTCTAGTTTTGGACTCACACCACCATGGGGGAAAAAAACACCGTGGCTATTCACCCTATCCGTGCCCCTCATGATTTTGTAAACCTGGATAAGGTCACCTCTCAACCTCCGACGCTCCAAGGAAAACAGCCCGAGCCTGTTCAGCCTCTCCCTGTAGCTCAAACTCCTCGTGAATCTTTTATGAACCTTTCACGTTTTACAACATCCTTCCTACAGTAGGGAGACCAGAATTGAACTTATGGCCTCACCAACAGCGTTGACATATTTTCAAACCCCATTCCCCTTCCCTTCCCTACTCCCCAGAGCCACTGACTCATCACTGCCACGTTCTGGGATCTGGGGACAAGCTGCCCCTGAGATTCCTCAGAGTTTCTCAGTGTCCCGCCACTCACTGAGTATTCCCTCATCTTTCATAGAATCCCCACAAAGTGGAAGCAGGGCCTTCTGCCGAACAATTCCACACCAGCCCTCCGAAGAGTAACCCACTCAGACCCATTCTCCAACCCTATTATCACACCTGACTAATGCACCCTAACCTGCACATCCCTGGGCACTATGGGACAATTTAGCATGGCCAATCCACCCTAACCTGCACATCTTTGGACTGTGAGAGCAAACCGGAGCTCCCGGAGGAAACCCACACAGACAGTCACCCGAGGGTGGGATCGAACCTGGGTCGCTGGCGCTGTGGGGCAGCAGTGCTAACCACTGAGCCACCGTGCAGTTCCTTCTCCCAAAACCCGTCACCTTGTGAGGTGCCCGATCTGTTTATATTCTCCTCCCTCCCCCACGGCAGGGGGGGGGGGGAAAAGTCCCCACGCTTTGTTCCCAAACCCCCCCCGACCCCACCCCCAGAGGGCCACAGAACGGCCCAGTGTCTGCAGGAGGAGGCCATTCAACCCGTTGGACTTCTGCTGGCCCGTCGACAGAGCCATCCGATTCACCACCCACCCCGGCACTCCCCGGGGCTCTGCCACACCCCGGATCTTTAAGTTGGTGCGCGCCCCAGGGTCCCGACTGTGTCAGAACGGCCGCAGACATTGCCCTCAATCGCCCAGGCTGCCGGACCGGAGTCACGTGTAGGCCCGAGCTGGGCAGGACAGCCTCCCGCCTCGTCACAGAGTTCTAAGAGGGAGGTCCCGTGCGCGGAGGCCTCCCGCCTCACCTTTGTCGTCGGGAAGGTACTGGAACTCCATGGCATCGCTGACCTCTTTGTCGGAGGGCCGACGCAGCTGCATGTGGACAGTGACCGGCTCGCACAGGGTCACGTCCTTGTACGGGGGGGTCTTGAAGACTATGGCGACTTGGCGGTGGACGTCGGCCTGGGAGAAAGAGCCTTTGCCCTCCCAGTCGTTGGTGAAGAACCTCACCTCAATGTCCTCTGGGGGGGAGAGAGAGAGAGAGAGAGGGAGGGAGGAGGATAAAATGACCGACAAGGTTGGCTCAGCACCATCCCCCTCCCCCCCCCACTGCTCCGGCTCCCCCATCCCCTCCCTCGATTACCTTTCTGGACCTTGTCACACAGCAGGAATATCTCCTCTCCACCCCGGCAGCTCCCGGAATTCTTGTTCACCCGACAGATCTTTAGCTCGGCTGTGTTGGGGGCTCCTGGAAAAGACAACATGGCACAGTCTTCATAATACTTGGGGGGTGGGGGGTAGGAGGCAGGTAGGTACAGGAGAAACCTCCCCAACCCCCCCCCCCCCCACACATACAGAGTAAAGCTCCCTCTACACTGTCCCCCATCAAACACTCCCAGGATAGGGACAGCACCGGGATAGATACAGAGTAAAGCTCCCTCTACACTGTCCCCCATCAAACACTCCCCAGGACAGGGACAGCATGGAATTAGATACAGAGTAAAGCTCTCTCTACACTGTCCCCCATCAAACATTCCCAGGACAGGGACAGCATGGGATTAGATACAGAGTAAAGCTCCCTCTACACTGTCCCCCATCAAACACTCCCAAGGACAGGGACAGCACGGGGTTAGATACAGAGTAAACCTCCCTCTACACTGTCCCCCAAAGCGTCTGCCTCGGATCAAGTACAGAAGAGTCAATATTCCAGCCTCTTCAAAAAAGGACAGGTGCCTCAATAGTCCCTGCTCATTCGGTCAGCTCACCCTTTATGCACTTCTGATGACGCTTCCGAAAACGTTTCCAAGGATTTTCAAAGCTGAGACTGGGCTATTTATCTAGTTTCCTTACCATTTCCAGGAGCCGCAGTGATTGGATCAGTGGTTATGGGAAATGGAAAGGTGCCAATGAGCAGAGTGGGAGAATATTTCAACTTCCACTCCAGTGATGATCAGAATCTCGAAAAACAGTTGGCAAGTGCACCAAGAGTCTGCGTTACCCTACGCAGTAGGGATCAAACCAACATTATCTTGACAGGTAGTCAGGTGTGTTATTCATTGCGCCGCTGGCCCCCTGCATGTATGCGTTCTCCAGAGTTGTAATGTTAACACGGACATGAACAATAGCAGTCTTGTTCACAAGTTGAACAACCAATAAGGATATTCACCGTTACTGTTTCAGTCCAATATTCTCCAATTTGCAAAACGGCCAGTTTCCTGAATAAAACACATTAGGTCTCATGACGCTTCAAGTCTCCATCTGTCTGCTCATCCATTCAATTGGATGACAGATGATCTGATGAATTTAAATTCCACTTACCTGCGTTTCATCCATAACTCGAAGTAAACTCGAGCCGAATCACACCAACGTATACTTCTGTTTATTTTCGGAGGTTTAGAATACTTTAAGGACGTGTGCGAGATTGAAAAACAATGAATACTATGAAACGAACTAACAATCACTTCATGCAATTTAACCCAGTGCAGAGTCAGCCATGTAAGAACTGTCTGATAGCGAAAACTTTACGCCTGCTTCTCTCTGTATAGGTGATCCTACACGAGTTGAATCTTTGCAGGATTTTTCTTAAAAGTTGCGAAGTTTCCCTGGGACAGATGCTCCCACAGTTCACAAACATGTGTCCTGCTAAAATAAAAGCGACTTTACATCTGCTGATTATCCTTTCCCCAGCCTGAGGTCCCAATGTTCCCTGCTTCATGTCAACCGAAGCTTGTCCACGTGAAGGTGGAGTTGCCAACCTGATGCCCCAATGCTCCCTGCTCCGAGTGAGGTTGGAGTGGAATATTCGGTTATTGTGGAATATTCGTTTTTAAATATAAGAAAAGCCTGCTGGCCATTCTCTTCAACCAGGTCGAAGTCAAACCGACAATCGCATGGTCTGTAATCCGGGACAGCTTTGATTGTAACACAGTCCTCGCGGATGCTTGAGGCAGGACGCTGCAGATTTCTGATGATAACATAGACGTGGGCAACCGCACTCACGTTCACAAGTTGAACATTCAGTAAAATTAATCACCATTACTGCTTTGTTCCAATGGTTCCAACTTTCTGAAAAGGCGAGTTTAATTAAGAATATGTTGTCTTCATGAAGTTTCCATTCACCCTTTGTCTTTCAGCCATCGAATGGGATCATCAATTAACTGATACATTTCAAATTCATTTCACTGCTTTGGCTCCATCACTGGAGGTAATCTCGAGCCTAATCACAACATCGTATATTCCCGTTAATTTTCGAAGATTTAGATTAGTTTAACGACCTGTGCAAGTTTGCAGGAAATTCCATAATATAAAACTAGGTAAACGTCCCTTCTTGCAATGTAACCCAGAGCAGAGTTAGCCATATGAGAGAGGTCAGAGAGCGAAAACATTACCTCCACTTCTTTCTGCAGAGATCCTCCTCCAGGAGTGGAAACGTTTCAGGATTTTTCTTTATAATGGAAACATTCCGCTGGGACAGATAAACTCTCAAATAGCAACATGTATCTTGGTAAACACTATTTCACTTCAGTTTAAAATAGCTGAATACCCCCTCTCCCAGCCTGATGTCCCAATGCTCCCTGCTCCACGACAACAGAAGCTGCTCGAGCTGAGGTTGGAACTGCCTGCCTGATGTCTCTCTGCTCCCTGCTTCATGTCGAAAGAAGGTGATCCAGGTGAGTTTGAAGCACCCTGCCTGATGTCCCAAAACTCCCTGCTCCATGTCAATAGAGGCTCCTCCAGGTGTGGCTGGAGCTCCAATATTTACTTGCTTGTGTTAGGAAATTAGTGTAGTAACTGACGCTGAACTCTATTGTTATTGGGAAATGCATTTCAACAATACCTTGCAGTTTCCCCTGACTCTTCCATCTTTTGGAGAAATCTATAAATCTCAGCCTTCAACAAACTCAATGATGAAATCTCCACAGCCTCTCGGGCCATCGAAGTTGAAGTTACAGACCAATCTGTGTTCGGACGTCTCAGCCAGTGTTTGGCAAGTATTTCTGCTGTGCATGGGTGCTATTGCTAACATATCATCTGTCATTATTCTTATTGCTTTTCGCATCACGCTTTTCCATGGTTCCTGGATCGTGCAGTGCGTAACGCTTTGCGTTGTGGCTGCAGACAGATCAGCTCGAATTTGACTCATTGGAATGGACACCTTTTTTTTTTCCATTTTACGCCACGTAATACGCACTTCGCAAACGCGGGAAGGAATCAATCATTTTTTACATGTAAAGAATTCTTCGAGGTGCGGATTTTGCACCGTCAAGCACCCACTATCTCACATCTCTGCGTTTCACATATAAGGATTCAAACTCACCCATTCTCGGAGATTTTTCTCCCTCCCAAAATCAGTCACCCTCCTTTAACGTCCCTCCTCGCATTTCACGAAAGCCTTTGACAATCCAAAACTCACATTGACACCGTTCAATCTGTGCTGCTGCGCTCACTGTTGTTTGGTGTACGTGACCCAACCCACCATGGAAACCATTAAACAAGTCGATCCATTTAAATGCGTCTGTTGTGAAATCTTTCTGCATGTAGCAATTTTTACTGACATGGACAGAGATTATTGCCGCATCAGACTCAGGAAAAGGATACCGCGCAGGAGTTAGCAAAAAATACTATATTGGAAAGGAGGCATTTCTGTGGTCCTCTGCGTCATTTGTTTCATCTGTTCATTCGGCCCCGGATAGCATATTGTGAAATGTGCTGCAATTAACAATTTTGCAGAAATGTGATACTTGTGGAATCGATGCAGAACTGACTTATCAGAAATTGTTTGGTTGATGAGTTATGAAGACGTCTTGGACAGACTCGGGTTGATTTTAATGGAGAGGCGATTGTTTGTAAACATGATTGAAACGTACAAACTCAGACTTTCCTCGTAAGACCTTCGCTCCATGCCAGGCAACATCTTCATACATCTTTTCCAAACCCTTCCCGAAGCTCCACATTCTTCCTATAATACGATGAACCGAACTGCATGCAATACGCCAAGTGCGGCCACATCAGAGTTTTGTACAGCTGCAACATGACCTCTTGGCCCCAAAACGTTATTCCTCCAGCAAAAAAAACTAACACACCATATTCTTTCTAAACAACCCGATCAACCTTGGTGGCAACAATCAGGATCCATCTCCATGGACACTGACACCTCTCTGCTCATGTTAACTGCGAAGAAACCTACCATTAGCCAAGAACAGTATCTTCCTGTTGGTACTTGCAAAGTTTTTCAACTCACACTTTTCCACACTAAACTGCATTTGCCACCTCTCAGCCTAGCTCCTCAGCTTATCTATGTTCCTGTGTCATCTGCAACATCTTGCTGCACTGTCCACACATCCATCGACCTTAGTGTAATCGGCAAATTTACTAAACCTTCTACCAACTCATCCGCGCTTTAAAGAAAATTGACAATTAGCAGTGGACCCAAAACAGATACTTGCGGTGCATCACTAGTAACTGAACCCCAGGATGAATAGTTCCCACCAACCACCACCCTCGGTCTTCTTTCAGTTAGCTACTTTCAGATCCAAACCACTAAATAAAATTCAATTCCATACCTCCATATTGTGTTCAATAGCCTACCGTGGGGAACCGTATGAAATGCCTTACTACAACCTATATATAAACTACAGCAACCGCTTTACCCTCATCCACCTGTTTGTTCACATTCTCAAAGAAATCAGTAAGACATTTCTCATGGCCCAACGTACCCTTCAGAAAACAGTGTTGGCTATCCCTAATCAACTTATTCTTTCTAGATGATTATAAACCCTATCTCTGAAAGCTTTTCAACACTTAACCTACAATCGTTGTAAGGTTCACTGTTCTACAATTAGCAGGGCTGTCTCTATACCACTCTTGAACAAGGGGACAACATCTTCTATTCCTGTAAACAATGGTGACATAAAGATCATAGTCAAATACTCTCAAATGTCCTCCTTGTCTTCTGAGAGAATCCTAGGTTAAATCCCATCAGGTCTCGAGAACATATCTGTGTTCACACTTTAATGATTTGCTAATATCTCCTCTTATGAAACTCAATTCCGCCCAGTTTAATAGGTCGTATCTCTATATTTTCCTCGACACCTTTGTATTTTTTCATGGGTGAATAAAGGCGGGAAATATTTCTTTAGCAATTCTCCTTTTCTTGGACATCTCGGACAACTTCCCAGTATTTTCCATCATGGGCCACTATCTTACTGGAATCATTCGTGACATACCTACAGAAATAGGATAGCACCTGCCAAAGACATTTCATGTCCCCTCCTGGTCCTTCCCGGCTAACGTTTCACTCTCAAGCGCCCGAACCGAGGCTTCACGTCTCATCTTTACATGAGCCTCCTTCTTCCCCTTGACAAGTGATGCAACATCTTTAGTAATCCACGGCTCTCTCTCTCAACCACTTCCTCCCTGCATAATTTGCACATACGAATCAAGGACTTGCAGTAGCTTCACATTTCAATTGAGCCCATCCTTGAAGTTACTTTCCCCATCCTGTGCAAAATATGTCTTTCCTCGTCGCATCATAATTGCCTTTTACCACACCTAAAATTCTTGTCCTGTGGTGTATACGTATCCCTACCGATGGCAAAAGTGAACAAAACAGAATTGTAGTCACTATCACCAAAGTGC
>NW_025215307.1:55753-56784 GCF_004010195.1 Chiloscyllium plagiosum
AGCCCATCCTTGAAGTTACTTTCCCCATCCTATGCAAAACATATCTTTCCTAGTCGCATCATAATTGCCTTTTACCCTACCTATAACTCTTGCCCTGTGGGGTATACATATCCCTACCTATGGCAAAAGTGAACATAACCGAATTGTCGTCACTATCACCAAAGTGCTCACCTACCTCCAAATCTAATTCCTGGCTCTGTTCATTTCCCAATATCAAATCCAGTGAGGCCTCGCATCTTGTTGACGTATCTACATACTGTGTTAGGATACTCTCCTGCACATATTGGAATAAAAATGACTGGTCTAAGTACTCGAACTATTGATTTTTCAGTCAATATTGGTAAGTTAGAATTCCCCATAACAAGTGCACGTTACTTTCGCTTCTATCCAGAATAATATTAGCAATCCTTTCCTCCACATCTCTAAATTGCTTCGATGGTCTGAAGAAAACTCCCAACAGAGTAACGTCTCCTTTCCTATTTCTATCATCACCCCATATTACCTTAGTATCCGAGGCCTCACCAAATGCCCTTGCCGCCACTGGCATACTGTCCTTGAATAACAATACCACACGTCTGCCTCCTTTCCCCTTTTCCTGTTCTTACTGAAACTGCAACAGTTCATTTCCCACTCTGCGTGGTTATCTGAAATGGCTACGACACCGCAGTGTCAGGTACCAACACAAGCTGCAAGTTCACTCAACTTATTCAGGATGCTCCTGGTGTTGAAGTAGACATACTTTAAACCACCTTCCTGATTGTCAGTACGCTTTTCCGACCTTCAAACCTTGGGAAGGGAAATTGCGGTCTCTAAAGAAGGCGGCCATCTGGTGTATTCTGCTGTGGAGCTGGTCCTCTTGGGATCAGATACGGCGGTGGCGAAGGGATTCGGATACGGGATGGCATTTTTACAGGAGGTAGGGTGGAAGAGGTGTAATCCAGGTAGCTATGGGTGTCGGTGTGTTTGGAAAACATGTCGGTGTCAAGTCGGTCGTCATTAATTGAGATGGAGAGGTCCAGGAAGGGGAGGGA
>NW_025215307.1:57422-59476 GCF_004010195.1 Chiloscyllium plagiosum
ACACCAGATGGCCTCCTTCTTTCGAGACCGCAATTTCCCTTCCCACATGATTACAGATGCCCTCCAACGCATCTCGTCCACATACCCTCCAAAGCATCTCGTCCACAACCCGAAACCCCGCCCTCAGACGCCACCCCTCCAACCGTAACAAGGACAGAACGCACCTGGTGCTCACCTTCCACCCTACCAACCTTCCCATAAACCAGATTATCCGACGACATTTCCGCCACCTCCAAACAGACACCACCACAAGGGATACATTTACCTTCCCAGCCCTTTCTGCCTTCCGCAAAGACCGTTCGCTCCATGACTACCTAGTCATGTCCTCGAGCCCCGACAACCCACCCTCCCATTCTGGCACCTTCCCCTGCCACTGCAGGAATTACAAAACCAGCGCCAACACCTCCTCCATCCAAACTCACCTCCATCCAACGCTCTGTAGGAGCATTCCACATCCATCAAAGTTTTACTTGCCCATCCACCAATATCATTTATTGTATCCGTTGCTCCCGATGCCGTCTCCTCTACATTGGAGAGATTGGACGCCTCCTAGTAAAGAGCTTTAGGGAACATCTCTGGGACAAGCGCACCAATCAACCACACCATCCTATCGCCCAACATTTCAACTTCCCCTCCCACTCTGCCAAGGACATGGAGGTCCTGGGCCTCCTTCACAGCCGCTACCTCACCACCAGACGCCTGGAGGAAGAACGCCTCATCTTTCGCCTCGGAACACTTCAACCCCAGGGCATCAATGTGGACTTCAACAGTTTCCTCATTTCCCCTTCCCCCACCTCACCCCAGTCCCAAACCTCCAGCGCAGCACTGACCCATGACTGATCCTACATCCCTTAACAGTTTTGCACCCTCTTTTCCTTCCGCCTACCCCTGTAGTCTTACAGGGGCACACTATGTTTGTCCTCGCGTCGAGGACCGCGCTCTGTCCACTGGTTTCGAATGAAACCATTTTGTTTCAACTTGCAAGCTGTACGGAGAGAGGGAAAAGCCCATTCGTCAATCTGCTCCCTCTCAATCACTTGCAGTTGGAGAAGTCAGTTACACAAATGTGCAGGAAATGGACTTAAAGTCCTTTCATTTTCCAGCCGAACTTTTCCTGCAAACATCTACCCCCAGTCAACTTCTAAAAGTTCTTTCCCAATACTTTCAAAATTTGCCTTTATCCAATTTAGAACTTTAAATTTTCGATCGAGTCTAATCTTTTCCACCACTATTTTCAAACTAATGATATTTCTTTGACTGCTCCTCCACTGAAATCTCCCCATAAACCGAAGAATAAAAGTGTGTGCCTGTAGATAGAGGTGTCCAATATTAATACAATGCTATTAACACTGACAGATCACTAACTGCTCAAATCAGCTGCCCAGAGGTAGGAGGCTGTGTGTTGAAATCCCATTATGATCAGTTTATGTTTTACTGTTCACGCTGGGGGTGCGGAAAATTTACCCAATCAGTGGGGACAACACATTCCTGACATATCTTTCCCGAATAAAACTGACAGTAAATTTTCACGTTCCTACCCTTCCCCAATTGTAAAACCTACCCTGTTGCACGCACCTATCTCTCTCCATAACCAAGGTGAAAGTCACAGAATTGTGGTCACCATCACCAAAATGTTCACCAACTAATAAGCCCATAACTTGTCCCGGTTCGTTACCAAGTAACAAATCCAATATGGCCTCCCCTCTGGTCGGGAAATCTACATACTGAGTTAGAAAAGCTTCCTGGACACACTGCACAAACAATCTACTTGATCTAAAGAGCTTCCAATCAATGTTTGGGAAGTTGAAATCACCCATAACTACTACCCTGTGGCTTCTGCACCTTTCCAAAATCTGTTTCCCAATCTGTTTCTCCACATCTCTGCTGCTATTGGAGGGCCTATAGTAAACACCCAACAAGGTGACTGCACCTTTCCTATTTCTGACTTCAGCCCATACTAAAGGCAGATCCCCCTCGAACTGCCTTTCTGCAGACGTTATACCATTTCTAATTAGCAATGCCACCCCCCCTCCTTTTTTATCACCCTCCCTAAT
>NW_025215307.1:59786-73217 GCF_004010195.1 Chiloscyllium plagiosum
GTCCTAGCTTTTAGCTTCCAGCCTAACTGCTTGAGCTCCTGAATGACCTCCCCACCCCTCTTCCTACCTATGTCGTTGGTACCAACGTGCACCACGACTTCTGGCTGCACACCCGCTCCCTTAAGAATTCTGAAGACACGGTCCAAGACGTCTCGGACCCTCGCACCCGGCAGGCAACAAACCATCCGAGAGTCTCGCCTATGTCCACGGAACCGCCTGTCCGTCCCTCTAACTAAAGAGTCTCCAATAACTAGCGCTCTCCTCCTCTCCCCCTTTCCCTTCTGAGCCTCAGAGTCGGACCTCGTGCTAGAGCCCCGGTCACTGCAGCTTACCCCTGCTAGGCCGTCCCCCCCAACAGTATCCAAAGCGGTATACTTATTGTTGAGGGGAACGACCACAGGGGATCCCTGCACTGCCTGCTTCCTCCCCTTCCCACCTCTAACTGTTACCCAGCTACCTTTGTTCTCTGGCGTAACTATGTCCCTGTAGCTTCTATCTATCACCCTCTCAGCCTCTCATATAATCCTCAGTTCTTCCAACTCCAGTTCCAGTTCCATAACTCGTTCTGTGAGGAGCATGATCTGACTGCATTTCCTGCAGATGAAGTCGGCAGGAGTATCGGTGGTCAGCCCTACCTCAAACATCATGCAGGAGGAACATTCCAATGTCTGCGCTGCCATTACTCTACACTTCGTCTCCAAAACAAGAACACTGAGTAGCTTATCTGTGGAGTTTAAAGTTAGGTTAGAGGAGGAGGATGGGAGGGAGGCCCTACTATGTCGGGCCTGGGGTCTAGATCACACCCACTCAAATATCAATCACTTACCTTCCCGACCAGCTCTGCGCTCCAACTTCACTTCCGCGCAGCTCACGCCGCTCTCTGCTGTGAAAAGGAAAGATTAGGACAGTGGTCAGAAAGATTATTTTGATCAATAAATGTACACCGAGACCAAAGTGTAACGATGTAAAACCAACGAAATTGAGATTTTTTGAGCGTTGTGAACCTGGCACGATATAAGCATGCAACCACCTGATCGGAAATCAGATGCGCTACCGTTGCTTCACAAGCCCATCACCCGGAGTTCCCTACTGGACTTGATTAAGAGTTGTGATTATACTGCAATCACTTTAAATTATGATTCGTAATGGAGTTCAGAAGTTCTTGCCTGTCCTGTCTCTCTCCCACTCTTTTCCTCTGCCTCTCAAGAACCTCCCCTCTGTCTGTCTCATTCCTCCATTCCCCAATTCATTGTTTCAATTTCCGCCTTTCCCTTCCTTCTCCATACATTCGGTTCTCAACTTGCATCTGGGGAGACAGACTCCACTCTGTACGTGGAGAAAGTGAGGTCTGCAGATGCTGGAGATCAGAGCTGAAAATGTGTTTCTGGAACAGCGCAGCAGGTCAGGCAGCATCCAGGGAACAGGAGAATCGACGTTTCGGGCATAAGCCCTTCTTCAGGAATTCCTGAAATCCTGGACCATTGAATGGTCCAGTACCACGTCATCCATGACTAATGTATATGCATGTTTCATCATAATAGCTGCAGACCATCACAGTGCATGACTTTACTGTGTTGCTGGAAGTCCCAAAGGCAGTTTGTTAAAGAAACTTCCCTGATGGTCACTTTACATGAGGATACATCTTTGCATTAAATTGCCTTGGAGCAAACTCCCCACAGTCCTCCTTAAAGTTCAAGATCTATCAAATGAAAATTCCTCAGGAATGTTTTGAAACATTTCTTCCAGATGTTGGCAAATTAGTTCTGTGCACATTTGTTTAAAGTTTTTACATGGTGAGAAACAATGTCGGCAAAATTTGTGCCCATTGACCTTGGAAGTCAGAGCCTGGCCGAGTTGACCAATACTTAAAACAATTACTTGCAATAAAACTGCAGCCCTGATTACAACAGAGAATGACTACATTCATCTCTAGCTGTTTATGTTTCCAAAGAGAGGCGTAAGTGACACTGCAATTGAAACGGATTAAATGGCAAACGGGTTGGGAGTTCACTTTGTATGTATCCACAGATAGAACTGGTTGCTGGTGATATGGATGTATTTGCAGTTACAGGGACCCGAATGTCCCAAGTCTGTCCACAATCGACGTCACAGGCTGTATTTCTGAAGAGTCACACTGATAATAACAATTGGTATTGCTATTCATAATTGATATTGCAGTCTGATGCTTGAACTAAATGATTCATGGATCACGGGATTTTACCGATTTTTAACACCTCAGTCTCTTGTGCATTTCGTCAGCACATTTCGCTGTTTACCGAATTATTCGTGAGTTGATGTGGCCCGTAATCTCAGAATGAGGAATATTCCATGCCAGGTGTATGTTCGGAAGCACTTCCACGCAGAAAGTTTGTCAGATGTTTGGAACTCTCTTGCACAAGTGCCAGCGGACACAGGGTCATTTGTTAACTTTAAGTGTGAGTTAGAGTTTTTTGTTCAGCGAAAGGATGAAGGGGTATGGGCCAAAGACAGGAAAAAAGAGGTCAGTCTCAGATCAGCAATGGTTTCTCTGCACGACGAAACAGGCTGCAGCTGAATCATCGACTCCTGATTCTTTAATTCTTATAATCTTTACTGTTTCATTATCGCACATTTTTTGGCGTGTCAATGGAGATACTGCCTGCAAAGAATCATCTCCAACTATTGACTGTTCCGGGAATATCTAGGAGAGATACATCCTGGCGTATTGTACCCATATTCTTGTAAATATAATCACAAAACAAACAACTGACTGCCTTCCCACACCTAAATCATTAGACGCCTGATAGTCTTGGTGTCTCAAACCCGATAATGGATCGCTTTCCTGAACTCCATATGGAACAACACAGGGAAAAACAGAGAAGCAGCAATGTTCCATTTCTACGCTATCCAATCATTTGCTGTCAGTAAAAAGCAACAAGGCAGCTTCAGTTCGGGTCTAATGCAAATCCTTGAGATGTGAGATTGTGCAAACCGGGTCAAACCTCCCAATTTACGGAGCACAGGCTCAGAACAGCAGAGTGAGATTATGTCCGGATCACAAAACCTCGGACTACCTTTTCAAAGGCCAACGCAAGTCACCCATCAAAGTCAATCAACAACTTTCTCAAAGTTCTGTACTGCTCATTTCAAATATTTGATTTAACGACTGGCCTTTGTGAATCTAAATGTGACGACTGGAGATGTGTGTTAGTGAGTGACTCATTTTCCGTTCTTTGTCAATTTTGTTGAAATAGAAGTGAATTTGCTTTCAAAAGAACAGCACAAAAGAGACAAAAACATTAAATTCATGAAGAGATACGATGGAACTCGATGTCAGTGTTAAGAAGGAAGCAAAGCTGGAGTGGAATCTCAATGATTTCATTGAACTTGCAGCAGAAAGCACTGGCGCCATAGGCCTCTTTTCTTCAATTTACTACATTGAATGTATTTTAAGAAATTACGTGGCCTTGACAGGAGATGTGGTTATAGCCTGAATGGACGTTCATTTATGACAGTTACCGTGGTAGTGTGTTAAATGCCCTCATTTGACAACGTTCCTTTCAAGGATTGCATTTTTTGTTGAACATTGACTCTTCATTGCACTTGCAGCGCCATCATAGTCGAAGAGTGTTTCTCCCCTGTTCGGATTGCTAATTTCCCAGCTGTTGGTTTACAAGTCCAAACTCTCGTGAAAAGTCGACCAGTTTGTTAGTGTGCCTTAACGTGCACTGAGCAGTATCACATTAAAGTTGACAGATTCTGCTCATGTCCTGAGGTCAATCAGTGAGGTAATCATAAAGTTCGAGTGACCAAGTGTTAGCGGATCAAAAGCAACACACCCATACCAAAGCACAGTCAAACGAAAAGGGTATGATTCATCTCTGCTCCGTCTTCTGAATGTGATAAACGAATTCACATGTGTGCAGTCACAAGAGCTCAGGCCAGAGGACAAAATCAGGGATTTAAAGAAATGGCCAAAACTTACAACCATGATCTGAAAGGAGCTCCCATTATCTCTAGGTCCCTTCCCCCGCTAAGAGAACATAAATCTAAATTAGGACTGTGTGAAAAATTAAAATAAACATGAAAATCCTTACTGTGCTCACAGACAGATTGCCAGCTGTGATGGGAGATATAAGAGTGGAGAATCGAGGATGATAATTATGAAGCCAACCTGAAAATAATATTACTTTACTCTGACCTCTCCAACTGTAACATCCATTATCTTCACCCTGCCGAGAAGAAGGCCTTGGAATAAGCTGTGAAAAAAACCCATACATTTGAGACAATTCACTGTTTGATCATAGATTAGATTCCCCACACTGTGTTAACAGGCCATTTGGCCCAACAAGTCCAAACCGACGTTCGGAAGAGTAAGCCACCCAGAGCCATTCCTCTGACAAATGCTTCACATAATGTGCAAAATTATCATGGCCAATCCATTTGGCCCTCATATCTTTGGATAACGGGAGGAAATCCACGCAGACGATGTGCAAACGCCAAGCATGCAATCGTCTGACGGTGCAAAATAATCCATGTTCCTGCCGCTGTGAGCTCGCAGTTCTAAGTACTCAGCCACTGTGCCGCCCTAACCGATTGTTCACTGCAAACATCAAAGAATCACAACATTGCTTGGATGGCATGTACACAGATTTGAAACAGTTGACTTTAGCGCTGTTTAAATCTCCAGATCTTTCCACAGTCTGTTCACTGAAATACTCCCTATGAGTCAATATGTCGGTGTTTTTTGAGTAGGGTGGCATCGTGGTTAACACCGCTGCCCCACAACACCAAAGATGTGGACGCTCCCCAGATTTGGGTGACTATCAGAATGGAATTTGTTCATTCTCGTCACGTGTGTCTGTGTGGATTTCCTCCCACTGTCCAAAGTTGTATATATTTGGTGGATTCCACAGTGGCCGTGGATATTTGGGTAAGACATTGGAAATGCAGGATTATAGGGTCGAGGCGTGAGTCTTGGTGTGATGATGTCCAGGAAGTTTGATTGAATGGCCTGCTGGCATAACGTAGCGTTTCCATGACACTAAGTTTTGAATTTGTTTTTTCAGATGGACATACATTCAGTTGCTGATGAATGGATGAACTTTCTCAGATCACAGTATGATGTCTGATTTAAGTTTCCCATTAGCAAATCTTCTCTTTCTAATCCTGTCGAAAACTAATTTATAAAATTCGGCTGCGAACAAATAGAATATACATTTTGACAGGCAAATCCTGTTGTGTCAATCATTTTTCCTGTAATGCCCCCCGTTATAAATCTATGCCCCACATCCTTCATCCTCCATCTGCCAGAATACAAATTCTACCTTGGACATACTTTCTTAAACATATTTTTAGTTTTAATTTCCATCCAGAGACAAAAATGCGTTTTATAAATAAATCTTTAGGCACAGAAAGAGATCATTCAACCCACTGTGTAAAGACGGTGTTACGACTACACTTTCTGACTTTGTCCCATTTGCCTGACTTCTCAGTGTAATCGGATACATTGTTTCTCATCAAATAATCATCAAATGCTCTTGATTAAATCTGCCTAATGCATTCCAGATGCAATTACACGCTGTGTTAAGTTTCGTTCTCACATCTCATTGCTTCCCTTGTAATCTTTTGGAGATCTCCACTTTTATTCTCAATGCTTTTCAAGTGGGAAGCTTCTCACCATCTATTCTGTATGAAACCACTACGATTTTGAAAATCTATATTAAATTTCCTCTCAGGTTTCTCCAATCTAATGTCATGATTGAAATGTCTTGTTGCTGAAACTTTTCGTGTCAAGATTGTTTCTCCTAACCTGCCAGTTTTGCCTTTGTTCAGAGTGGGTTGCTGGAAAAGCACAGCAGGTCAGGCAGCATCCGAGGAGCAGAAGAATCGACATAATCCCTTCTTCAATGCTTCTCACTTTGCTTCAGTTCTCCCGCCAATACTCGCTCGCATCTGGAATCAGCCCCATGGTGCCTCGTGGTTTCTGATTTACTTTATGTTGAAAAAGTAATTCGAAAGAATTCTGGGAAGGTTCAAGGTAGTGTTTCCAATCTTCCTTCCGTCCACCCTGTATCATAACCGACAGGTAATCCATAACTTTAGCAATAACTGCACAACCAGCCACCTCCAACAAAATGATCATCACCACCTCGATATTTGTTCTAAGCTACACAATGTCTCGACATTCAGTGCTGAATCTATACAAATTTGCTCCAATTTAATCTCAAACATTGGAGCATTGTCTGTGCAAAAGAAATGTTTGGAAACACTTCTCCATAAATATGGCGGTAAAGACTTGGAACAGTGATCCAAAAGTGGCAGTTGACGCTCATGAGCTCGATATTAGGTTTTATTCTCAAATAAACGTTTGTTAAGATATTCAGAAATATGGGGCAAAGGTAATTATATGGAGTTCGACCTTTGCCACCTCTATATCAAATGACCCAAGTCACTCGCTGTTTCAACCTCCCTATAACCTTCAGCTCGCCCAACACTCCGCTGCCGCGTGGTCATTCTCATGGAGTCTTGTTCTTCTAACCCTGAGCTCACACCCCCGAAGAGTTTGCCCATTGGGAAAAAGCAACATTTGAAAATACAATTCTTGTCCATATTTGCACAAGATAGTGTTGTCAGGGAAATAGAGATGCGTTCTTGTTGCCAGAATTGTGTGTCCCGAAGAATACGTTGCCTGTCCGACTTCAGGTTGTTTTTCCGGGCTGCAGAGCAACTTGGAGTGTGAAAGCAATGATCAAGTTGTTGATATAGTTAGAATGAAGAAAGTGTTTCTGCTGAAGGAATTTTGCTTGGAGCAAAAGTAGAAAAGAGAACCAAAAAGGTAAAATTCTGGAGTACTACATGATCCATAAATAGATTAGCAGAAATTCTGCAAGATTAATGAGGTAAACGTACGCCTAAAAGACAGGTGTGGGAGAAATGAACTCAATCTAATTGGCTATTGGCGTCAGAACGGGGGAAGGATGGAGCTGTTACGAATGGATAAGCAACACATGAAAGATGCTGGGACCAGAGACCTGGGGTATCTAGAAAGGGCGGTCTGAAGATAGGCCTTTAAACTAAATAATGTGGGTTGGTTTAAGTTACAAAGAAAATTCAGGAGTAAACTACAAGTAGGAGGCGGGTTCTGCAGAGAATCAACTTTTCCGAAACAAGTAATAGGACAAAAAGTACGGAAAGTCTCATGAATCTACTTCACACACAGCAGATAAGGGGCCAACTATAAGAAGATGTGCAGTCACGGCAGGACTATTCGTGTTGTGCCCCAATGCACGCAGTATATGAAACAAGTTAATGAGCTCAGAACGGGGATTGGAATGTGCAGGTATGTTATTGTAGCTATCGCAGAGACGGGGCTGCAAAGGGATCAGGGCTTGGAACTATATATCCAAGGTATACAAATCCGAGGGAAAGATAAGCAGATGGGCAGATACCGCTGGGTGCGCCTATTAGTACAAGTGAACTTAAATTGACAGCAAGAAGGGGAAAAGAGTCGGATGGGTGAAGACTCAATATGGGAAGAGTAACGGAAGCACGAAGGAGAAAAAAAGATCGTGATGCACTCTGTGTACAAGCCTCTGAGCAGTCATCAGGATTTGGGAAGAAAATTAATCACGAGATAGAAAAGGCATCGAAAAAGGGACTACTGCAATAATGATGGGGAACTACAATATGCACGTGGACTATGAAAATCAGGTTAGCAGCTGATCTCAAGGAAAATGTTTTGTGGAATGTTAGGGAAATTTTCTTTGGAGCATATTGTCGTAGAGCCAACGAAGGAATAGGGATACATATTTAGTGATGTGTAATGAGATAGACTTGATGAGGGAGCTCAAGGGGAACGAACACCTAAACGATATTAACCATAATATCATAGAGTTCATACTACAATTTGAGAGTGAGAAAACTGAATCAGTTGAAAAGTGATTATGATTAAGTAAAGTTGACTACAACGACATGTAATTGGAATTGGCCAGAGCTGATTAGAAGGGAGAAGCTGGCAGAGAAGATAGTGGTGTAGCAAAGGGAGGATTTTCTGAGGTATTTCAGGAGGCACTGCAGAAAATCTTCGCAAGGAAGATGAAATACATTAATGGGAGTATGAGGCAACTGTGGCTTAGAAGGGAAGCCAGAGAGAAAATGCAAGCAATGGAAAAATCATACAATGTGGTGAATTTTCGTGGATACCAAAATATTTGGCTTCAAAATATTTTGAAGAGAGCACATGAGAACATCTGAAAAGGAGAAGTTTCTGGAAAGATGCTGGTGTAAATTATATCAGAGAACATCATGGACGACATCCCAGCCTTCTGAAGGAAACAGCTGAGCAAATTGTCGAGGCATTCGTGATGACCTTCCTAAATCACTTTTGTCAGATGACTGGAAAATGACTGAAGTGAAAGCCCTTAGCAAAAGGGAGTAAGGCAAACGTCAGAGAGTTAAAGGCCGATTCTCCAAACCTCGGTGGTCGATAACACCATGGAATCCATTCTGAATCATGCGATTTCAGAATACTTGGAAGTGCATGGTAACGTGGGACAGTGTTGGCACTGCTTCGTCAAGGGGGCGTCATGCTTGACAAATCTGTTAGATTTCATTGGGGAGGTAACAAATAGCTTATACAAAGAAAATCTTGTGGACCTGATCTATTTGGGTTTCTGGAAAGTGTGTGATAAGATACTGCACAACAGGCTGCTAAATAATATATAGGCATGGTGTGAGTGGAAAGGTAGAGGATAGACTGTCTGGCAGAAGGCAGAGAGTCATTATAAAGGGGTCTTTTGCAGGATAGCAGCTCGTGACTTGTGCAATTCCACAGAGGCCAGCGTTGGGACCAGAACTGTTCAGGTTATGCGTCAACGTTCCTGACAATTGAAATGAGGACATTGTTGTCACCTTTGCAGACGTCACAAAGGTATCCTGTGCAGCCGGCTGTGTTGTGGGAGTGGGGAGAGTGAAGACCGATTTAGAAAATCTGGGACAGTGTGCAAAAAAGTAGCAGTTGGAACACAGTGTGGGAAAATCAGAGGTTATGCACTTTGGTCGAAGGAGTAACTGCGTAGATTATTTTCTGAAGAGTGAAAGGCTTCAGACATCTGAGGGGCAAAGGAACTTTGGGGTCCGAGTTCAGGGGAATTCTCTAATGATTAACATGCAGTTTCAGTTGACAGTTCAGAAGGCAAATGTCAAGGTGGTTATAATGCAAGAGCAGAGATGTACTGCTGAGGCTGTACCATCTGTGTTCAGACTGCATTTGCAATATTGTGAACAGTTTTCGACCCTGTACACAAGAAAGAATGTGCAGGCGTTGAAAGAAGACCAGAGGAAGTTTGCAAGAATGATCCAAGGATGAAGACCCTTTCAGCGAAATAAAAATCAATGGTGAGGACTCTGGGTCTGCATTCGATAGAGTTTAGAAAAATGAGGGAACATAGCAAGGATAGAAAGGGAGGCAAAGGCAAGGAAGAGAGGTGTTTGCCAGTAAGGGAAATATTACTTATCTAAGAGTAGAAAGTATTTCTTACAAAGTGATCAAATGAAAATATACAGATTGATGGAAGAAAGGAATAATCAACTTGATGGAAATGTACTCTACGCAGCCCCCACAATTAGACAAGGTGAAACTGATTAAAAATATGTAGAGAAATCTCACATATGTAAGAATAGTTAGATTCCAAACTTTGACTGCGGCTATCATGATGCTAAAGGCTTGGATGGAGAAGAGATTATTAAATATTTTTCCAGAAAATTCCTTAATCAGCATGGCAGTGTTATACTCGAGACAGAACAATACGTGTTCTTCCCTTGGGTAATAAGGCAGAGCAAGTGACTGAACAGATAGTAGGGGAACACTTTAAGTCTAAGGATCATGATTCTATCAATTTTACACAATTATGGGAAAGGATAAGCCTTCCGTAAAAGATCACAGTTTTTCTTCTTTGGAGTGAGGCAAGGTTGAATGGTGTGAGACATGAAATTTAAAGAGACATTGAAGTAGTCTGCTTAAGGTTAAACGGACGTCTGATAAGTTGCAAGCGTTCAAAGAAATATGATAACAAGAATTCATAACATTATCGGACCCTGAGAAGTACGAGCAGACATTAGGCCATTTGCCTCTCCCAGGCAATCATGAGTGATAGGTTTTTCAACACTGTTCTCCCGCTATCTCTTCAGAACCCCCTTGATCCACTTGACAACAAGAACCCATCTATTTCTGATTCAATTACTTAATGACCTGGTCTCCACAGCTTTCTGTGGCCAGGTGTTCCACAGATTCACCACTCACTGGCTCAAGACGTTTCTGCTTATCTCCGTTCGAAGTTGTCTTCGCTTCACTCGAAGACTGAGCCCTTGGGTCCCATCCTCTCCTGTTGATGGAAATAGTTTTCAAGTGTGCAATCTGTATACACTCTGCGGCAGTCTGGACGTTTGAATTAGATTCCCACAACTGATTTTAAACTCAATCGAGTATAGTCCTAAAGTGATCAGATGACCCTCATATCTTAAGACTTTCATCCCTGCGATTATTTCTGTGAATCTCCTCTTCTGGACCCATTCCAGGGCCAGTACATCGCAGTGGGTGTAGGTTTGCTCGCTGAGCTGCAAGGTTCATTTCCAGACGTTTCGTTACCTTTCTAGGTAACATCTTCAATGGGCCTTAGACGAAGCAATGATGAAAACTTCTGCTTTCTATTTATACATTTAGGTTTCTTTGGTTTGGTGATGTTATTTCCTGTGGTTATATTATTTCCAGTGGTGAAGTCAGTTCCTGTTCCTTTTCTCAGCGGGTGATAGATGGGGTCTAACCCAATGTGTTTGATAATAGAGTTCCGTTTGGAATGCCACGCTTCTAGGAATTCTCGTGCGTGACTTTGTTTGGCGTGTCCGAGGATGGACGTGTTCTTCAAAGTGGTGTCCTTCCTCATCCGTATGTGTGGATACTAGTGAGAGAGAGAGAGAGAGAGAGAGAGAGAGAGTCCTGTCCTTTTGTGGCTAGTTGGTCTTCATGTATCCTGGTGGCTAGCTCTCTGCCTGTTTGTCCAATGTAGTGTTTGTTACAGTCCTTGTACGGTATTTCTAAATATCGTTTGTTTTGCCAGAATACATGAACACCAACGAATCACAAAAGTCCTGGGAATTGTAGTCCTATAAATCTGACATTGGTGGTGGGCAGGTTGTTGGATGTGATTGTGAAAGATAGCATTTAGAGAGGGAAGGATCGATTAGGGATCGTCCGCGTTATTTTGTGAGATGGAAACTGTGTCTCTTATATTTGTTTGAATTTTTGATCAAATAATCAAGAAGCTTGATGAGGCCATATATTAGACATTAGGCTGGACTGAAGGACAACATTTGACAGGGTTCTGCAAAGTAAGCTAATGAGTAAAGTTAAATCCCATGGGGTTCAGAGAGAGCTTGCCAGTTGGATACAAAATTAACTTAACAACCAGAGAAAGCATGTGGTCGTGGAGGTTGCGACCAGCTGTGTTCCAAAGTGATCAGTGTTGTCTCTTTTGTTTGTCATTTATAGAAATAATTTAGCTGAGAATTTCAATGGCAGGGATAGGCAGTTTGCAGAGAACACCTAAACTGGTGTTCGCATGTGGAATTAGACACTGGTGAAAGTGGTTGATGTGTGTACATAAAAAATTTTCATAGGCATTTCGACAAAGACCTGGATAGGAAAGGATTAGAAAGCTATGGGCCAAGTGCAGGGAAATGCAGTTAGTCTGGACAGGCATTTTGATCAGCATGAATCAATTTGGGCCAAAAGGGCCAGTCTTTGTGCTATAGGAGAAAATGACTCTCCATGGTAGTAGAACACACAGGGAAGAAGGTGATCTATGTTTGAAAGATACATTGATCACTTCGGTCTATGCGTTGTGGACTAGCAGCTAGACATTAAAATGATTAAATATAAGGTTCTGCATTTTGGTAAAAAAAAGAGGATGTAAGACGTGTACAATTAAAAGTACTGCTTTGAATAGTGCTGTAGAACGGAGAGACTTCGGGGTTCAGTGACCTAATTCTTTGAAATTTGGGCCATATGTAGTCTGGTTGGTTAAAAAGGCTGTTAGTGTGCTCACCTTCATTGCACAGGCTATTTTGTGTTGGAATTATGACGACATGTTGAGGTTGTACAGGTTGTTGATGAGACCTCTTCTGGAGTATTGTGTCCAGTTCTGGCTGCCCTGTTTTGGGAAGAATACTATTAAGCTGGAGATAATTCTGAAGAGACTTACCATGATTTTGCTCGGAATGGAGGGGATGAGTTATAAGCAGAGGCTGGATAGGCGGGGAGTTCTTTCACAGAAAGGTTGGGGTAGCCCGACAGAGGTAAAGAAAAAAATTCTGAAGGGTATGGATTATGTCAAGTGCAACTGTCTTTGCCTTCGGCTTGGGTATTCCATGTCAAGTGGGCATATGTTTAAGATCAGAGGCGAAAGATTTATAAAAAGACAGTCGGGCATTTTTTACTTTACACAGTGCGTGTTTCCTGTGTGGAATGAATTTTTGTTTTACATCGTGATAGTTCTCTCCCTCTCGAATCTTAACAGATTGCTGCACGGGGTGTATCTTTTCTGTGTTGCGTGTTTAAATTAGCAAATGGAGTTACACCGTGTTGTAACATTTTGCGGCTTATCGCCAGGGGTTTGAACAGTTTGAGTCTTAGTTTCGTGATTTGGACAGTTTCAGACAGATTCTTTCTGAGATTTGGACAAATTTGAATCGATTTGGGGTACGAAAAAGCTCAGAAGATTTTAACACTTGCAGATTAGTGTCTGAGATATTCATGTAAAACGTCACAAAACAATGTGTTTAATTTCGGTGACTTGTGGTTGGTTAAATTAGAAGAAGAGAAACGGCTCTGAAAATTGTGGAAGACTTTCCTGGATTTGAGGATGATGCTCAAATTTGGCAAGCAAGTATAGAAGGAGAGAAAAAGACCATATTTTAGAATAAGCAAATAAGTTGGGTTTGCGTTAAACCAAGGACAAAAGTAAACCTGAAATTATAATGGAGTTATAGAGACACAGAGTCATAAAGAAGAACAAGCACGGGAACAGACACTTCGGTCCAACTCGTCCATGCTGACCAGATATCACACCCAAACTAGTCCCACCCGTCAGCACCTGACATGTAAACCTCCAAACCTTTCCTGTTCATATACTCCTCCAGATGCTTTTTAAATGTTGCAATTGTACTGGCCTCCATTACTTCCTCTGACAATTCAGTCCATACACCTACTACTCTCTGAGTGAAAAGTTGCCACTTTAGTTATTTTTATGTCTTTCCACTTTCACCCTAAACCTACGCTTTCTAGTTCTGGTGTCCACCACCCCAGAGAAAGGACTTTGTCCATTTATCCTATCCATGCCCCTCGTGTTTTTATAATCATCTATGAAGTCACCCCTCAGCCTCCGACGCTCCAGT
>NW_025215307.1:75129-79657 GCF_004010195.1 Chiloscyllium plagiosum
AAAGAGAAGCAAGGGAGAGATAAAAAGAGAGAGGAATAAGAAAGAGAGAGAAGGTTCTTGGCGGAGCAAAAAAGCGAGATCGTTTGAACTTAAACATTTGCGTCTTAGTCAACAAAGTCCATTCAAAAGAATGGAGATTAGAAGAGAAGGTAGTGTGATATGTATAAATCTGTCAAATCGCTGCCACATTTCGATGAGAAAGATGTTGACGCCTTCTCTTTTGAATTTGATAAAAAAAGACTACCCAGATGGAGCACCCAGGATTTTTAGGCAGACTAAACTGTCTGACAGAGTTAAAGAGACATCTGCCTCGCTGTTACATGATGGGCCAAGAGACTATGAAGATCTCTAATAGATTATTGGTCATGAATTGGTATGAGAAGCCTCGAGACAGCGGCTCCGAATCATAAAGACAGAACCACGTCAGACTTACGCTGAGTTCTAAAGAAATAAGCAGAGTCATTTTGATGGATGGGTGCGTCCTGTAAAGATATTTAGGACGTTTGAGACACTTAGAAAGATTATTCTGCTGGAGGAGATTAAAAATATCACTTTCAGAGATCACGTGGATGAACAGAAACTTACGGACTTGAGGAAGGCAGCACAATCAGCAAACGAATGCAGGTTGTTGCACAAGCCACGATTTTGACCAGAATTTCGTCCTGTGAGGGACAGACGTTGGGAGGAGGGGAGATCCCACACCATGATGAACACTGGTAAGTGCCTACCAGAGGTTACGAAAAGTGTCCAGGAGAATGCAAAAGATGTCAAACGCTTCAGCTGTTTCAACTGTGATAAGTGGGATATAAAAACTCACAGTGCTGGTTCGTAAAACAAGGCACTTTGGGAAAACATGTGGTAGAATAAGCTAAGCCAGTGACATGAGTGAAAGTAGGAAAGAAACACCAAGAAGAGCCAAACAGCTGCAGGAGAGTGCAAGCCTTTGCAGCGGATCGGCATGGAGTTACTATCTGACCTGTATAAAGAATTCGCCTCTGTGGCTAAAGTTTAATCAGACGGAACAAGGGGAGACGGAGAAGAAATTATAATTTTGAGAGACGCTGATAGTTAGAGATGAGCGAACGGACACTCTTACTGATTTGATACCCAAGAGTTTGGTAATTTTTTTGGGTAGTTGGACAGAAATCTAGAACTCCCCTTTGTAAGATAGTTTTGGTGTGCCAACTGAAGACTGTGAACGGATGAGTCGGAATAATTGACAGAGTATCAGTTCCACGGATTCAGGTTTTTTCTTGGGAATGTTTGGGCATGTTCCAAGGTGGGAATGGCGCCCCTTCATGGGAAGAAGCACACAGAAGATCAAGAACCAGAGGAGTTAAAATATGATAAATGCTAATATCTTGTGAGGTCAATGCTGCCTCACAGCGCCTCACCCGGGTTCAATTCCCGCCTCAGGCGACTGACTGTATGGAGTTTGCACGTTCTCCCCGTGTCTGCGTGGGTTTCCTCCGGGTGCTCCGGTTTCCTCCCACAGTCCAAAAATGTGCAGGTCAGGTGAATTGGCCATGCTAAATTGCCCGTAGTGTTAGCTAAGGTGTAAATGTAGGGGTATGGGTAGGGTGCGCTTCGGCGGGTCGGTGTGGACTTGTTGGGCCGAAGGGCCTGTTTCCACGCTGTAATGTAATGTAATCTAATCAAATCTTCATAGACTACGACGTAAGCAGATCTCACTATCAGAAGTCACAGTACGAAGTAAGCACTAAAGAGAAAGATGAAGGAGTTGAGGTGCGGTTAGTGGACATCCTGTTTGACGTAACGTGCAGGAAATCCTGAAAGAGGCAAAGAGCCAGGCAGATGTATTTAATTATGAAAGGCGCAGGGAATTGCAAAAGGAAGAAAAGAAGGTGAAAGTGTGTGTGTGTATCTGTGAAGGAGTCAGAGAATTTTCCTGAGATTGAAATGGAGACCACGGCAAGTTAGGTAATGTAATGAAGTGCACCAGATTGTGTTGCCTGCAGCAGAACAAACAGGAGGTGTAACGGATAGTACATCGACAAAGGTTCAGAAAGAGTTGGAGGCCATGCTCCACGAGGATATGATCAAACCGATCCTGAGCGAATGAAGTTCGCCGATCACCTTAGTTCCCGGATGGGAATCAATGATTTTGCTTAGATTATCGAAGGTCAACAAAGGGACAAAGTCTGAATCATATTCACCTCCAAGACTAGAGCACTGTATCCAGAAAATTAGATGAGCCAGTTACATCACCAAGTTGGACTTACTGCTTGGTTAAAGGCAGATAGCTTTATCAGAGATGGCGAAAGAAAGTGCTGCGTTTGTATTTCCAACTGGGCGATGTCAATTTAATTATTGCTCATTAGAATAAAGAACGCACCCGTGTGCAGTTTATTTGGACGTTGTAGCTGGCAGAGCTCATTGAACCATTATGAGGATCAAAATTGGCAATGAACGTAAACAAAAGTAATTTCCCGAAAACAGAGCTTACTTTCTTGGAACATAATATTGGTCAGGGAAGGTTCACGCCACTGGAAATCAAAGACGAAGAGCATTGAGGAATATCCCCGACCAAGTTCGAAGAAAAAGGCACTTTGATTCTTTGGATGAAGCGTATTCTTTTGGAAGTTTGTTCCAAGCCTGAGCAGTGCAGTGGCACCGTTAATAGATTTTGTCAAGCATGACGCCCCCTTGACGAAGCAGTGCCAACACTGTCCCACTTTACCATGCACTTCCAAGTATTCAGAAATCGCATGATTCAGAATGGATTCCATGGTGTTATCCACCACCGAGGATTGGGGAATCGGCCTTTAACTCTCTGACTTTTGCCTTACTCCCTTTTTCACAGGGCTTTCACTTCAGTCATTTTCCAGTCATCTGACAAAAGAGATTTCGGAAGGTCATCACGAATGCCTCGACAATTTGCTCAGCTGTCTCCTTCAGAAGGCTGGGATGTCGTCCATGACGTTCTGCTGATATCATTTACACCTACAGCTTTCCAGCAACTTCTCCTTTTTAGATGTTGCCATGTGCTGCTCTTCAAAATATTTTGAAGCCATATATTTTGGTATCCACGAAAATTCACCACATTGTATGATTTTTCCATTGCTTGCATTTTCTCTCTGGCTTCCCTTCTAAGCCACAGTTGCCTCATACTCCCATTAATGTATTTCTTCTTCCTTGGGAAGATTTTCTGCAGTGTCTCCTGAAATACCTCAGAAAATCCTCCTTTTGCTACACCACTATCTTCTCTGCCAGCTTCTCCCTTCTAATCAGCTCTGGCCAATTCCAATTACATGTCGTTGTAGTCAACTTTACTTAATCATAATCACTTTTCAACTGATTCAGTTTTCTCACTCTCAAATTGCAGTATGAACTCTATTATATTATGGTTAATATGTTTTAGGTGTTCGTTCCCCTTGAGCTCCCTCATCAAGTCTATCTCATTACACATCACTAAATACGAATCCCTATTCCTTCGTTGGCTCTACGACAATCTGCTCCAAAGAAAATTTCCTAACATTCCACAAAACATCTTCCTTGAAATCAGCTGCTAACCTGATTTTCATAGTCCACGTGCATATTGCAGTTCCCCATCATTATTGCAGTAGTCCCTTTTTTGGATGCCTTTTCTATCTCGTGATTAATTTTCTTCCCAAATCCTGATGACTTCTCAGAGGCTTGTACACAGGGTGCATCAGGATCTTTTTTTTTCCTTCGTGCTTCCTTTACTTTCCCATATTGAGTCTTCACACATGCGACTCTTTTCCCTTTCTTGCTGTCAATTTAATGTCATTTGTACTAACAGGCGCACCCCGCAGTATCTGCCCATCTGCTTATCTTTCTCTCGGATTTGTATACCTTGGATATATAGTTCCCAGCCCTGATCCCTTTACAGCCCCGTCTCTGCGACAGCTACAATAACATACCTGCAAATTCCAATCCCCGTTCTGAGCTCATTAACTTGTTTCATATACTGCGTGCATTGGGGCACAACACGAATAGTCCTGCCGTGACTGCACATCTTCTTATAGTTGGCCCCTTATCTGCTGTGTGTGAAGTAGATTCATGAGACGTTCCGTACTTTCTGTCCTATTACTTGTTTCGGAAAAGTTGAATCTCTGCAGAACCCTCCTCCTACTTGTAGTTTACTCCTGAATTTTCTTTGTAACTTAAACCAACCCACATTATTTAGTTTAAAGGCCTATCTACAGACCGTCCTTTCGAGATACCCCAGGTCTCTGGTTCCAGCATCATTCATGTGCAGCCTATCCATTCGTAACAGCTCCATCCTTCCCCCGTTCTGACGCCAGTAGCCAATTAGATTGAGTTCATTTCTCCCACACCTGTCTTAGGCGTACGTTTACCTCGTTAATCTTGCTGACGTTCTGCTAATCTATTTATGGATCATGTAGTACTCCAGAATTTTACCTTTTTGGTTCTCTTTTCTACTTTTGCTCCAAGCAAAATTCCTTCAGCAGAAACACTTTCTTCATTATAACTATATCAACAACTTGATCATTGCTTTCACACTCCAAGTTGCTCTGCAGCC
>NW_025215307.1:80904-89707 GCF_004010195.1 Chiloscyllium plagiosum
GTAGTCGTAACACCGTCTTTACACAGTGGGTTGAATGATCTCTTTCTGTGCCTAAAGATTTATTTATAAAACGCATTTTTGTCTCTGGATGGAAATTAAAACTAAAAATATGTTTAACAAAGAATGTCCAAGGTAGAATTTGTATTCTGGCAGATGGAGGATGAAGGATGTGGGGCATAGATTTATAACGGGGGGCATTACAGGAAAAATGATTGACAGAACAGGATTTGCCTGTCAAAATGTATATTCTATTTGTTCGGGGCCGAATTTTATAAATTAGTTTTCGACAGGATTAGAAAGAGAAGATTTGCTAATGGGAAACTTAAATCAGACATCATACTGTGATCTGAGAAAGTTCATCCATTCATCAGGAACTGAATTTTACCTCCAGTATGTCCATCTGAAAAACAAATTCAAACCTTAGTGTCATGGAAACGCTACATTATGCCAGCAGGCCATTCAATCAAATGTCCTGGACATCATCACACCAAGACTCACGCCTCTACCCTATAATCCTGCATTTCCAATGTCTTACCCAAATATCCACGGCCACTGTGGAATCCACTAAATATATACAACTTTGGCCAGTGGGAGGAAATCCTCACAGACACACGTGACGAGAATGAACAAATTCCATTCTGACAGTCACCCAAATCTGGGGAGAGTCCACGTCTTTGGTGTTGTGTGGCAGCGGTGTTAACCACGATGCCACCCCACTCAAAAAAAACACCGACATATTGACTCATAGGGAATATTTCTGTGAACAGACTGTGGAAAGATCTGGAGATTTAAACAGCGCTAAAGTCAAATGTTTCCAATCTGTGTACATGCCATCCAAGCAATGTTGTAATTCTTTGATGTTTGCAGCGAACAATCGGTTAGGGCGGCACAGTGGCTGAGTACTTAGAACTGCAAGCTCACAGCGGCAGGAACATGGATTATATTGCACCGTCAGACGATTGCATGCTTGATTTCCTCCCGCTATCCAAACATATGAGGGCCAAATGGATTGGCCATGATAATTTTGCACAGTATTGGAAGCATTTGTCAGAGGAATGGCTCTGGGTGGCTTACTCTTCCGAACGTCGGTTTGGACTAGTTGGGCCAAATGGCCTGTTAACACAGTGTGGGGAATCTAATCTATGATCAAACAGTGAATTGTCTCAAATGTATGGGTTTTTTTCACAGCTTATTCAAAGGCCTTCTTCTCAGCAGTGTGAAGATAATGGATGTTACAGTTGGAGAGGTCAGAGTAAAGTAATATTATTTTCAGGTTGGTTTCATAATTATCATCCTCGATTCTCCACTCTTATATCTCCCATCCACAGCTCGGCAATCTGTCTGCGAGCGTAGTAAGGATTTTCATGTTTATTTTAATTTTTCACGCAGTCCTAATTTAGATTTATGTTCTCTTAGTGGGGGAAGGGACCTAGAGATAATGGGAGCTCCTTTCTGATCATGGTTGTAAGTCTTGGCCATTTCTTTAAATCCCTGAATTTGTCCTCTGGCCTGAGCTCTTGTGACTGCACACATGTGAATTCATTTATCACATTCAGAAGACGGAGCAGAGATGAATCATACCCTTTACGTTTGACTGTGCTTTGGTATGGGTGTGTTGCTTTTGATTCCGCTAACACTTGGTCACTCGAATTCTGTGATTACCTCACTTATTGACCTCAGGACATGAACAGAATCTGTCAACTTTAATGTGATACTGCTCAGTGCACGTTAAAGCACACTAACAACCTGGTCGACTTTTCACTACAGTTTGGACTTGTAAACCAACAGCTGAGAAAGTAGCAATCCGAACAGGGGAGAAACACTCTTCGACTATGATGGCGCTGCAAGTGCAATGAAGAGTCAATGTTCAACAAAAAATACAATCCTTGAAAGGAACGTTGTCAAATGAGGGTATCAAACACATCACCACGGTAACTGTCATAAATGAACGTCCATTCAGGCTATAACCACATCTCCTATCAAGGCCACGTAATTGCTTAAAATACATTCAATGTAGTAAATTGAAGAAAAGAGGCCTATGGTGCCAGTGCTTTCTGCTGGAAATTCAATGAAATCATTGAGATTCCACTCCAGCTTTCCTTCCTTCTTAACGCTGACATCGAGTTTCATCGTATCTCTTCATGAATTTAATGTTTTTGTCTCTTTTGTGCTGTTCTTTGGAAAGCAAATTCACTTCTATATCAACAAAATTGACAAACAACGGAAATTGAGTCACTCACTAACACACATCTCCAGTCGTCACATTTAGATTCACAAAGGCCAGACTTCAAATCAAATAATTGAAATGAGCAGTAGAGAACTTTGAGAAAGTTGGTTGATTGACTTTGATGGGTGACTTGCTTCGGCCTTTGAAAAGGTAGTCCGAGGTTTTGTGATCCGGACATAATCTCACTCTGCTGTTCTGAGCCTGTGCTCCGTGAATTGGGAGGTTTGACCCGGTTTGGACAATCTCACGTCTCAAGGATTTGCATTCGACCCGAACTGAAGCTGCCATGTTGCTTTTTACTGACAGCAAATGATTGGATAGCGTAGAAATGGAACATTGCTGCTTCTCTGTTTTGCCCGGTGTTGTTCCATTTCCAGTTCAGGAAAGCGATCCATTATCGGGTTTGAGAAACCAAGACTATCAGGCGTCTAATGATTTAGGTGTGGAAAGACAGTCAGTTGTTTGTTTTGTGATTGTATTTATAAGAATATTGGTACAATACGACAGGATGTATCTGTCCTAGATATTCCCGGAACAGTCAATAGTTGGAGATTATTCTTTGCAGGCAATATCTCCATTGACACGCCAAAAATGTGCGATAATGAAACAGTAAAGATTATAAGAATTAAAGGATCAGGAGGAGACGATTCAGCTGCAGCCTGTTTCGTCGTGCAGAGAAAGCATTGCTGATCTGAGACTTACCTCTTTTTTCCTGTCTTTAGCCAATACCCCTTCATCCTTTCGCTGAACAAAGACCTCTATCTCACACCTAAAGTTAACAAATGACCCTGTGTCCGCTGGCACTTGTGCAAGAGCGTTCCAAACATCTGACAAACTTTCTGCATGGAAGTGCTTCCGAACATAGACTGGCATGGTCTATTCCTCATTCTGAGATTACGGGCCACATCAACTCACGAATAATTAGGTAAACAGCGGAATGTGCTGATGAAATGCACAAGAGACGTAGGTGTTAAAAATCTGTAAAATCCCGATATCCATGAATCATTTAGTTCAAGCATCAGACTGCAATATCAATTATGAATACCAATACCAATTGTTATTATCAGTGTTACTCTTCAGAAATACAGCCTGTGACGTCGATTGTGGACAGACTTGGGACATTCAGATCCCTGTAACTGCAAATACATCCATATCACCAGCAACCAGTTCTATCTGTGGATACATACAAAGTGAACCACCAACCCGTTTGCCATTTAATCCGTTTCAATTGCAGTGTCACTTACACCTCTCTTTGGAAACATAAACAGCTAGAGGTGAATGTAGTCATTTTCTGCTGTAATCAGGACTGCAGTTTTATTGCAAGTTATTGTTTTAAATATTGGTCGACTCGGCCAGGCTCTGACTTCCAGGGTCAATGGGCACAAATTTGCCGACATTGTTTCCCTCCATGTTCAAACTTTAAACAAATGTGGACAGAACTAATTTGCCAACATCTGGAAGAAATGTTTCAAAACATTCCTGAGGAATTTTCATTTGATAGATCTTGAACTTTGAGGAGGACTGTGGGGAGTTTGCTCCAAGGCCTTTTAATGTAAAGATGTATCCTCATGTAAAGTGACCGTCAGGGAAGTTTCTTTAACATCTGCCTTTTGGACTTTTAGCAACACAGTAACGTTATAGGACATACACTGTGGTGGTCTGCAGCTATTATGATGAAACATGAATATAAATTAGTCATGGGTGACGTGGTACTGGACTATTCAATGGTCCAGGAATTCAGGAATTCCTGAAGAAGGGCTGATGCCCGAAACGTCGATTCTCCTGTTCCCTGGATGCTGCCTGACCTGCTGCGCTGTTCCAGCAACACATTTTCAGCTCTGATCTCCAGCATCTGCAGACCTCACTTTCTCCACGTACAGAGTGGAGTCTGTCTCCCCAGATGCAAGTTGAGAACCGAATGTATGGAGAAGGAAGGGAAAGGCGGAAATTGAAACAATAAATCGGGAAATGGAGGAATGAGACAGACAGAGGGGAGGTTCTTGAGAGGCAGAGGAAAAGAGTGGGAGAGAGACAGGACAGGCAAGAACGTCTGAACTCCATTACGAGTCATGATTTAAAGTGATTGCAGTATAATCACAACTCTTAATCAAGTCCAGTAGGGAACTCCGGGTGATGGGCTTGTGGAGCAACGGTAGCGCATCTGATTTCCGAGCTGAGAATCGGTTAGCATGAAATTCATTTGACACTTATCCAGGAATTCCATGGAGCAAAGAATTTCCAGATCATTTGCTTCTTGTTCTATCTCCATGCTCACAGGGTGCTGCTTCTTATCCTGTCACCGAGGACCGCACTCTGTCCACTGGTTTCTCATGAAATCATTTTGCATCAACTTGCAAGCTGTAAGGAGGGAGGGCAAAGCCCATTCGCCCATCTGCTCCCTCTCAATCACTTGGTGTGGGAGAAGTCAGTTACACGGATGTGCAGGAAATCGAATTTATTCAAATGTCTGTTCTCCGAGAGGTACAAAGATGCTGAGCTGGAAGCAAAGAGCGAAAAGGCCACTGGAGACTGTTCCCCAGGTCCAATAATATGAGCTTTCTTGTATGCACTCTGTTTGTTGTTCAGAACTTGTCTTTGCCCAACAATCCTGCAGAACGCCCACTGAAAAGCGAGCCTCAGTTTATTTGCTGCTATCGGACATCAGGTAATCCCAACTGTCCCAAATGAAGAGAATCCGAGTGAAATCTTCACTCAACTCGAGTTATGCTCACTACCGTGAGCTGAGGGAATACAGACTGTCCACCACGGAATGCAAGTTTAAAATGGGTCATTGTTCTTCCCTCAGCTGTTCTGTCCTAGAGACAGCGAGAGGGTCGGCATCATCATGTGGCATCATTCTCACACGGAATGAGATCAGCCCATAGGATCACCGTCGAATCTCTTTCGCTTTTATCTCTCTGAGGTCATTCCCAATCTGTGATACCTGTCCTGACAGTGGGGAACTGGGCATGTGTCAGGTTGTTTTCGGCCACTTGTTGATCGTCTTGCCATTCACGTCTGAAGCAAGTGGCGAATTACTGCAGGGAAGTGACGAAACAGCAGGTAAAGCGTTTCACTTTCGCCAGTTCATTCCTATCTCAGAGAAGGGATTTTGCGATTCAGTTCAGAGCAGAAAGACAGAAAACAGTCTTGAAATGTGTCTCCTCAGCTGTGTAAATTTAGCCAGTGTATAAATATGAGATATTTAATTCAGATACATGAAACCACAGGAAGCAGAAACGTGATCAAAAGGTAAAGTGCAGAACAAAGCATTACTTTAGGCCACATGTCCATGTAGATATTAGCACAAGATGGCACCCAGACATGGACGGTGGGGTAATGAATAAACATGCTTCCGTTGAGCCACCCTGTTCCCTCGCAACGTCGCATTTCCAAGCACTTTCGTTTCGACCATTCTAATCAAGGACATACAGGTCATTGGGTGGAAATAAAAACTTGGGTAGAATATGATATTCAGGTTAATCTTCACAAGATGTACCCATGGATTGATCAACATTATTTCAGTGCAGACAATCCATTCATCAGCCGAATCGCGACAGGGATAAAGCTGATCTTGAACGAGCTGGTGTGTGTGTTCAAGCTTCTGTATCTTGATCTCACCTGGATTTCATCGAAATCATACCATCACAGTGAAAAACTGACCTGGATGCAATATGTCACAAATCATCTGCGAGTTGAAGGGGACATCTCACACTTTACTCAATCTACCCAAAATGAGAATCATAGCTAGAAAGAACGAGCCAGCACCATTGCCGTTACGTGAGCAATAGACCCGGTATGTTTTCTTGAAAAGTAAGGATATTTCTGTTGCTATGGGGACTGAATGCAGGACTGATTTTTCATATTTTTGTCCCATTCTGATTCCTGGCTTCAAGGAGGCTGTGATACCTTGCTCACCCCGGGACCTGGCTCTCCCCATTGGCAGCTGGACTAACCTATCTGCAGGCACAGGTGGGGGAGAGCAGCACGAGTAAGCTCTGCATCTGCCGATACAAACAGGCTTACTATTTAAAAATGATTTAGTTGTGAAGGACAGCAAATGATTCTCTCTGGTGTTTGTGAAATGATAAACAGCAGAGTATGGTTCCCAGACTATGGTCTAATCTTTGAGTTAGGGCCCGAGCGCACTCCCACTGCGACACACTTCTCACGTGATCACAAACACCTTAATTACTCAGTGACAAGATCTGTTGTGTCTCATTCTTTGAAGAATGAAAGCCATTTGGATGAAAACCCCCCAAGACAGTGAAGACTAGAACACTCTCTGTGAGAGATTTCGGTTGTAGTATTCTGTAGACGGCACAGTACTCCCAAGAGGCAGTTTTCAGACCACCTCTCTTCTGGATAAATAAAATTACTTTTTGTACAGAGCAGACCATTTCAAACTCCTGACTGAAGTAAAATTCATAAATGAGCGGAACAACACAAAAACACGGAACTGGTATTGGACAAAAGTGCCTATCTCACTCATCACTTTCTGATATCTTCCTGTGCTTGAGGTGAGAATAACCACTGGACTACGTTAATAAAATCTACTCTGGGTGAGGCGTGATCTCAACTTCGGCATTTTACAAGTGTCTGTTTGCCTCTTGTAATATTGCTGCAGCTGCAAAGTTGCACAGTAGCTCAGTGGTTAGCATTGCGATCTCACTGCAAAGCGGAGACAGTCGGTAAGCTGTATAATTAGGAGCAAATGTGGAGTAATAGTGTAGTGGGATGTGTCTGGGAGGGTTAATGTTCCGAATGTTGGTGTGGACATGTTGCATCAAATGGCATGTTTCCGCACTGGAGGCATTCGATGTTCCCTTACTGTGTTAATTTAGCACGTTAAGAGATGCAGGAAAAGGGCAGAAAAATATTCATTCCCTATCAGGTACTTAATCCTTTGTTGCGACAATCAACTGATTCAGCTCTGACTGAATCAGCTCTCCTTACACTGGTCTTGAGATTGTACAGCATGGTAGCGACATTTCCTGTGTTGAATTGGACGCAGCACCCTTTCTCAAGACGGAATTTACGGGATGTAAAGATATGATGAAAGACATGGGGTGTGGTACACTGAAAAATAAAGACGAGAGGAATGAACAAACAGAATTTATTTGGATGCAAAAACATTCGAAAGGAAGCAAGGAGGCTTTCTGGTAGATAAAGCCATTAGAAAAATACAAGGTCGGAAAAAATAAATAGATCACGTGGGGTGAAAACAGGAACAACTGAGTGGTGTCCGCCTGTAGGTTTACCAGATGATGTGAATTTGGTGACACAAATAGGAGGGAAATTCCTTCATTGATGTGGATCTATAACTCGTGTTCAGAATTTCAAAACCATTGATGAATGAGAAAGACAATATTGGAGCACTTTTATTTTCATTCAACCAGTTTAATTTATTGGAAATTACATTTTCATAAAAAAAATGTTTCAGAAGCTGATTCCAGAATATGTTAATTAAAACGCGTACAGGCATACAGAAGTGAATTTAACAGGGACAGGGAGTCTGGGCAGCCGGGATGGGAAGGGGTAATGTGCACATTCTCTCATCCGTTAATGTCAATTGGAAAGAAATTGCAGAACACCATAAGACTAAGTGTAAAAACGAGCTGGTCGTTTTGAAAGTTCGATCAGCCTGTTATCAGTTAACTATTATCAATTGTAAAAGAACCGAGCTGTTTGTTTTTGCTCTGTAACGAAGGGAAGCCGGTTAGTTCTGTCCGCAGCATAACTGGCCTATCATATAAAGTGTCACCAAGAGTGTGGGATTAATCCTCGCACCGTCTCAGTTGACCAAAGGGATCGGAGTCTCCCTGCTCACCTGATCCGTAAAAATATGGCGAATCGAACATCCCTTTAAAGGGAAATTTTACCACAGTTAGTAGAAATTGACTTGTCGATGTAACACACCAATTTGATTGTCATCTGTTGCATAAGCATTTCACCGCAAGCACCAGAGGAGGTAGTGAGCCCATTTAACACTCACTGATGTACACCCAAGAAATCCAGTGACAAGACTCGAAAATTATTCCTGCTTTACCACTCTGCTCTTCACAGTAGTACTTTAAATAATCTTAATCGTTTTGATACCAGTTACTCCTTAGAACATTCAAACTGACCAATGAGATAATTCTATTTCATTTCGGATTGGCTCAATGACATGTGCGAATTTGTAGCAAATGCAATAATTTGAAACGAGCTAAAATAAAAGCTTTTCACAGAATTTTACACAGCGCACTGTCAGTTTAATGAGAAATGTCTTCCAGCTCAAACGTCACCTCTGTTTCTCGATCCAGAGTCGGATACTCACCTGGGGAATATTTGTGGATGTTCGCTAATAATTGAGGCATTTCCCGAGGACTGAACACTTCACAAAATCAATAACTGGACATTCAGATTTAATGCCGTTTCATTCAACATAGTTTTGCATCTTTTAAATAGAAATATATAGTGTGTTTTAGAAATAGGAACTGTCGCAATGGATGGTAGATCAGTTCAATGTTCCTCCTGTAGACCAATAGTGCCCTACGTACGGTATCTGCACACAATTCTCGCTCCTCAGAAAAT
>NW_025215308.1:0-9718 GCF_004010195.1 Chiloscyllium plagiosum
ACGACCCTCTGTGTAAGAAATCTGCCCCAGTGGCTTTTTAAAATCTTTCTCCTCTCACCTTAGATATATGTCCTGTAATCTTGAAATGCCGCAGCCAAGGGAAAAGACACCTGCCATTCCTCTTCTCTGTGCCCCTCATTATTTTATAAACCTCAAGGATGTGAACCCTCTAACCTCCTAGGCTGCAGTGAGAGAGAAGGTCTCAGCCTCTCCTTATAGCTGTTAACCTGCAGCCCGTCTGGTCTGGGTCTCAGCACAGCACAACATGCACAGATCTCGCTCAATTGGACAAAGGTGATATGGTTTTATAATGGAGACAGTGTGAATTTAATATTATGCTAATGTGAAACATCCTAAGCACAGGAGGAGGCCATTCAACCCCTCGGGACACTGCTGCCATTTAGTTAGATATGGTTGATCTTTAGCATATCTCGTTTGACCTGCTTTGATTATATAACTCTCCATTTATCTGCCTCCGTTTACATTTTTTCATTGACCCTCCCCCTCCAAGGAGGGGCGAGTTGCAGATGTCCAATTCTCTTTTTGTGAAGCTGTGAGGCCTGGTCAGAAATGATCTATCTTGTTCATCCGTTCAGTTAATCAAACACCTTCAATTAAAGCACACGTGAACACAGCTCTGAAGCAGGTGGGACTTGAACCCAAGACTTCAGGCTGACATGCAGGGAACTTACCACTGCACCATGATGACCCTAACGGTGAAGGTCAGGAGTGGGATTTGAATCCCTAGAAAGAGACCAGAATTCACCAGGCTTCAGCAAGGCAAGGAACGACACTCTCCGAGTCCAGTGCCTCAATCACTGGCCCAGCCTTAACCTTGTATGCCTTGGGGAAATGCAAGCTGAAAATATGCAATCTGTTCTTCAAAATAAAATCCTTTTGCAGATTCACCTGGGTGATGCTGCACTCCTTTCAAGGCTAATATTTCCTTCAGGAGATGCAGGGTACGGAACTGGGTAGGCAAGAGGTAACCCAGACTGAGTTTAGATTTTGGAACTACTGAGTACAAGCCAGCTCATCTTTAAAAGCATCAAGATGGCTTCATGTCAGTGAACCAATAAACAATGGTGATCTGCTCAGTGTTAAAGTGTGAGGTGATGCACTTGAGAGGACGAGAGAGTACCCAGAGACTGGTAGGACCCTAGGCAGTACAGAGGGACGTGGGTGTGCATGTCTGGAGCTTCGAGAAGGCAGCAAGGCAGGTGGTTAGGTAGGCATTTGGGCTTTATTAGTCAGGCACTGAATGCCCGAGCAAGGTGGTTATGGTGGATCTGTATTAGTTAGACCACAGACGGCATACAGTGTGCAGTGTCGGTCCCCACGTTACAGCAAAGGTGTGATTTCACTAGAGAGGGTGCAGAGGAGATCCACCAGGATGGTGGAACAGTTCGGTTCTGAAGAGAGATTGGTGTTAACGAATTAAGGGCTACGGGGAGAATGCGGGTAAGTGGAGTTGAAATGCCCATCAGCCATGATTGAATGGCGGAGTGGACTCGATGGGCCGAATGGCCTTACTTCCGTTCCTATATCTTATGGTCTTATGGTGTGGTTTTCCTTTGACGAGAGAAGCCTTGAGGAGGATGTGATTGAGGTGTACAAAGTTCTGCGGGGCATAGGAGAAATTGGGAAATACTTTTCCCCTTTAGTAGAGGGGTCAGTGACTGGGGGCAGAATTTTAATGCCAGGGGGTAGGAGCTCAAAGGGGATTTGAAAAAAAAAGCATTTTTCACCTCGAGAGTTATCGAGACCTGGAACTCACTGTCTAAAGGAGGCAGGAACTCTCAACATTTTAAAAAGTATTAAATGTCATAGCATTCAAGGGTATGGACAAAGTGCAGATAAATGGAATTAGAATAGATGGTTGTTTGAACATAGACCAGTACAGCACAGTGCAAACTATTCAGCCCTCAATGTTGTGCCAAACTTTTATCCCACTCCAAGATCAAACTAACCTACATACCCTTCATTTTACTATCATCCATGTGCCTATCACTCAAATGTCCCTGATGTATCTGACTCTATTACCACTGCTGGCAGTGCATTCCACGCTCCCACCTCTCTCTGTGTAAAGAGCCTACCTCTGACATCTCCCCTAAACCTTCCTCTAATTACCTTAAAGTTATGTCCCCTTGTGATAGCCATTTCAACCCTGGGAAAAAGTCTCTGGTAATCCACCCTATCTGTGCCTCTCATCATCTTGTACACCTCTATCAAGTCACCTCTCATCTTTCTTCGCTCCAATGAGAAAAGTCCTAGCTCCCTCAGCCTTTCTTCACAAGACATGCCCTCCAGTCCAGTCAGCATCCTGGTAAATCTCCTTTGCACCCTCTCTAAAGATTCGCATCTTTCCTGTAATGAGGTGACCAGAACTGAACACAATATTCCAAGTGTGGTCTAACCAGGGCTCTGTAGAGCTGCAGCATAACCTTGTGGCTCTTAAATTCAGTCCCCCTGCTAATGAAAGCCAACACACCATCCGCCTTTTTAACTGCTCTATCAACTTGGGTGGCAACTTTGAGGGATCTATGGACATGGACTCCAAGATCCCTCTGTGCCTTCACACTGCCAAGAATCCTGCCTTTAACCCTGTATTCTGTATTCACATTCAACCTTCCAAAATGAATCACTTCACACTTTTCCAGATTGAACTCCGTCGATTTGATGATGAGCATAGACACAGCTGGCCCCTCTCTCTGCGCTGTAGTAGCTCTAAGACTCTTAAGGGATCAGTGCTCATGTCCTGTTCAATTGCTCAACTGGAATATATATCATGTGTATCATTCTACCTTCAAGTGAATAGCAAAACCCAACTGTCTGACAAAGTGTCTCTACAAGAAGCAGACATGGATAATTTCGCTAGAACATTCCATTTCCCAAGATCTGCTAGGATAGGATGGAAAAATATCACTGGCTGGAAATTGGAAACAAAAACAGAAATTGCTGGAAAATCTCTGCAGGTCTGGCAGCATCTGTGGACAGAGAGCTCCATTTCTGGTTCAGTGACCCTTCTTCAGAAACTGTGATAGAATGGGAGTCTTGTTTGATTTTGACTGCTCCAGTGAACTCTCCTCCATGAACAGTTAGCTTGTGAGAAGAACCTCTCCACGGTCAGAGGCAGAGATTTGCTTGTGGGGATCCACTTGTGTCTTGGAAGACCTGGGAACTGAATCGGCATAAGTCTGAAAATCCTGCTTGTAAATATCAGCTGAAGGATATTAGCACTGTAGTAATCCAAAAACTCACTTTCTCCATCGAAAAACCCCGCCTCATACTCTGGAGGCATGGATTCAACTCCCACGACGGCATGGTGGAATTTAATTTCCATTATTAAGCTTGGAATATAGAGCCGGTCTAATGGTGAGCACAAAACTATTATTGGTTGTCAATATGCAGCTGGTTCATTGAACAGATCACAAGAATTGGCCTATGTGTCTCGATTAGCGAGGAGACACATAGCCAAGACTTCCACAGTTGGTCAGTACCCCATCATGTCTACTCGACTCCCATGTATTTGTGTGCCCATTGATTAGGACATTCCCCCATTCACTCCATAACCAGGTTGCCTGGTATCGGCAGCCAAAAACATGCATTTGTTACGGTTTTGTTATGCTGAACGTGCTACATCAGACAAAAAGAATGACATTGAACAAAGATGGAAACCTGGGAAAAGTGAATGAAAACTTTGTGAAAAGGTTAAGTTTTAAGGGGAACGACTGAACGATTTTAGGTGTACGGGGGGGGGGAGGGGAATGTCTCCAGAGCTTGGGGCCTTGAAAGATGTGGATGGACAAAGGAAATGTTGGAATGTGTAAGAGGCCAGTTTTGGAGGAGTGCAGAGGTTTTGGAAGGGTGTAGTGGTAGGGAGGAGCAAGGAAGGTTTGAAAATGAGACTGAATATTTTGAACCTGAAGTTCTAGTGGCCTGGGAACCAGGGTAGGTCTTGATCAGAACTAGCAAAGGTCATTTTGGCGCTGGAGGTCTCACTGTCTGTTGAATTGTATTGGAACATGGAATTGTGTCTTCAGAACAGGAGCTGGTGATGACGATTCCTTCCTGCCTCTTACAAAATTACAAATTTTTCTGCTGATGAAAGCTCCTCGGTTGTCATAGAGAGAAATTCTGTCTATTCAGGTGTCTCCTCCCAACTTTCATCCCCAGCTTTATCTTTTCCCACCATCTGCGCAATGAGACAGACTGTTGATGGAACATTCCCCTCCCTTTCTACAGACACTGACTGACTTCCACCACTTACCCGACTGATCTCTCTCCTCATGGTTTTCTTGTCATAGAGCATCAGCAGGTTGGTGGACTGCACTGCAGCCTGACTCGTTTGCAGCTGTTCACTGTGCTCCAGAAATTTAACATAGAATTCACAATTCACAACTTTTTGGGACCTGGATTCTGCACTTTGTAACCTTTTGCGAAGAGAACAGACCCAGAGAAATTTGAATCATCATCCTACTGTTTCTACCATAATCACATCAGGCTTGTCTTCTGAGTGAGTGTTCCATGGGCTACGAGTTTGCTTCGCCCATATGGCCCACTTATTTTGTTTTCCAGTGAAGTCAATTCTTTTAAAAAAAAAAACAGTCCAGCTTCTCGCTTAAACAAGATCAGGAGTTAGTTTATTACACAACTATTGCTGACATCTATTTACCTTAAAAACACACGCCAAAGTTATTAACCAAAATGCTTGTGTAAAAATGAAAATAAGTGAGGATAGAAGTGATTTATGACGATGATCGCTGTGTAGGATTATTTTGGGCTGATTATTTGGTTGAAGCTTCTCTTTGCAGATTGAAGGGTTTGAAACTATGAAAGACAGGGTTCGGGAGCTGCGATATCTTCAGTGGCATAGAGTTGCGAGTTGCCTGTGCTGAGGAGCACAGGCTCAGAGAGGGAGTGAAGTTTCTTTCATGACCTTGCAGGTATGGCCCTTTGGAGCCTGGTTCAGTACAGTCTTTGTGTTCAGATCCCACTCTGATTGTGCTGCTGAGCCCCTCCTGGAGCTTCCTGCACTAAAATAGTTCCTCACAACTTGCCAGTCTAAAATTTAAATGGATACCTTCCAAAAGCTGTCGCATCATTTTAGAGTTGATTTGGCCAATTTTTGATTTTAGGTAATTTAAGACATTGATGTTTTTAACTATCTCAGCCATTATTCTGGATGGCTCCCATTGTCAGGTTGTGGTCAACTTGGAAATGTTATCAATGCCTCCAGGTGAACTAGCTTTCGGAGCGCTGCTCCTCCATCAGGTGAAGGGCCTGGTGCAGGAGCTGTGCTCCGAAAGTTAGTGCTTCCAATTAAATCTGTTGGACTATAACCTGGCGTTGTGGTTTTTAACTTTTGTACACCCCAATCCAACACCAAATCCACGTGAACTCTTATCAATAGTTTCCATTTGTCCTTGGAAATGCCTATGAACTTGAGAAAGGTCTCTTGTGATTACTTCCCGAGATAAATACAGTCTAGTTCCAATTCTAACTAAAATCCACAAGCCCAGCTGCATGATATCCGGAAGCTAATTTGTAAGATTCTTTGTCCCTTTTTTAATAAAAGGCATGATTTTTTTTTTTAACTAAATAGGTCTCATAATTGCAGAGTTGGACAATTCTTTTTTGACAATCTCAGTCCCAATACCCTCCATGTTTTTATTCATTTGTGAGACATGGGCGTGGCTGGCTGGGCCAGCATTGAGAGCCCGTCCCTACTTGCTCTTGAGAAGGTGGGGGTGAGTTGCCTCCTTGAACCACTGCAGTCCGCATACTGTGGGTTGACCCAGAATGCTGTTGGGGAGGGAATTCCAGGATTTTGACCCAACAACTGTGAAGGAACGGCAATATATTTCCAATTCAGGGTGGTGAGTGGCTTGGAAGGGAACTTGCAGGAGCGGTGTTCCCAAGTACCTGATGCCCTTGTCCTTCTCGATGGAAGTGGTCAAAGGTTTGGAAGGTGCTGTTGAAGAATCTTCTGGTGAATTTCTGCAGTGCATCTTGTAGATAGTACACACTGCTGCTACTGAGCATCGGTGGTGGAGAGATTGGATGTTTGTGGATGTGGTGCCAATCAAGGGGGCTGGATGGTGTCAAGCTTCTTGAGTGTTGTTGGAGCTGCCCCCATCCAGGGCAAGTGGGGAATATTCCATCACATCCCTGACTTGTGCACTGTAGATGGTGGATAGACTTTGGGGTGTCAGGAGGTGAGTTACTCCCTGCAGTATCCCTCGTCTCTGACTTGCTTTTGTAGCCACTGAGTTTGTATGGTAGTCCAGTTGAGTTTCTGGTCAATGGTAACCCCAAGGATGTTGACAGTGGGGGATTCAGTGGTAATACTGTTGAATGTCAAAGGACGGCGTTTAGAATGTCTCTTGTGAAGGTAAACCGTGCATTTCGCATGTGGCCAGACCAGGAATGAGTCGATTTAAGGTGAACTTGACTTCTTTTGGCTTAGCATGGTTATCCTCTGGTTTCATCCCAGTGCTTGAATAACCTCATTGATGACAATTTCCCATTCATTGGAGAGTTAATGTGTAATTATTGAGTGATAATTAGTTATATTTAATGTTTTATCATATTTGTATCGATTAAAACCCACACACAATTTATGGTGTAATTGAGATCAAGCACTTGGTGTGAGGATTAATAATAAGTCAAAGTATGCTGCAGTTTTGAGGCATTCAGTTACTACACCATTGTTTATTTTTATGTGGTGGAACATTTGATAATTTTGCCTAATAGCAGAGGAATAGGGTACAGTCTGCACTCCTCCCATTATTGCCTATGAGCCTCACAGCCTAATGCAGCTAACACAGAGTCATACAAATCCTTCAGTCCAACCTGTCCATGCTGAGCATGATCCCCAACTGAACTCGTCCAGACGTTTATCTTGAGCTTGACCCAATGTTCAAACTGTTGCGAGTGTCCCCGTGAAGAAACCGAAGTTTGTCATAACTTTGTTTACACTTGACTGACATTTTCAGAGTGTGCAATCCCTTTAAGAGAACGTTAGAGTGATTTGCAATGTCATTTATACTTTGAATACACTGGCAGGTATCCATGCTTTTAAAGCGCTTCAATATCTTCTCGACCAAGAAGTAAAGCTATACTTCCGTTTACCAATGCAATCCCATTAAGAATTTTATTAGCCTGACTAAAATTTATGAGCTTTGCAACTGTGTTGCATGAAAATGAAATGGAGTCCAAGTGAAGCATAGAGTGAGGAGAATGAAGATTGGGAGATTGACCATGAATATTAGCTGCACTGTTTTTTTTTCAAAAAAGAAACCCACTTAATAGTAAATGATAAATTATACTCTTGAACACCTACTCAGGCAATAATATTTCAACATTAGTGTGAATCTACAGTCTTTAAGTAATGAGGATTTTCATGGTGGGACTGTTTATTGAACTGCAATAAACTATATACAGATCCAGAGCCTAACTTCCAGAAATATCATCCATCACTGACTCTGATACATCTCTCGCTCCCACTTGAACTTGTCGATGTCTCCACATCAATTAACTCCCTCCCTGTCTGTCTGTTTGTGTGTTTAACTTGGAACCTGTTTGAACACTGGTGAGGGAGCCTCTGTGCGAAGAGAAGTTGGAGTTTTCAGCCATGGCCTTTTATCACAGCGGTGCAGTTTTTAGATCATGATGTGGTGACCATGGTCTGCCATTCACTGGTTTGCAATGGTTCTTCTTAAACTCAGTGAACTACGGTCACGTTTTCCAATCTTTGCGCTGTTTTGTATTTGAACTCCACCTGATTTTCTTGCCTTCTGGCAATCAGGACATCGATTTGTTTCATATATTATTGTCCTAACTGCAAAGTCATTAAATCAGATCTGTCTGTACATCTGCTAAGAAACAAAAAAGAGTTTGTTATTTGTGTTGCACCTTTTGGTTTGAAAGCCCCATTTTTCCATGCTTTTTAAGCGTGACTTTTGGAAAACCGCTGAGTGCAATTTGCCATCAACTGCATAAAATGCTTTCCTTTCTTGGAATTAAATTTGCTGGATATGGGTCAACGTTTCCCCCCACCCCCCTCCCCCAAGCGCTAACTGGTGAGCTGCTACAGTTCACACGGTGTAGAAACCCCACATGGTGCTGCTGGGTAGGAACTCCAGAATTTCAGCCCAGTCACAGTGAGGGAACAGAGATACAGTTCCAGGTCAGGGCTGGAGGGGCACCTGAACATGGTCATGTTCCCATGTGCTTCCTGTCCTTGTCCTTCCAGGTGGGAGAGGTCACAGGTTTGAAAGGTGCTGTAAGCTAAGCCTTGGGGAGTTCCGTCTTGTAGCTGCCAGTGAGCATGAAGTGCAGAAGGCAGCGAACGCAGAAGGTTCTTGAAGTGGTGCTAATCATAAAGCCATAGGAACATAAATAGGCCGTTCAGCCCATCGTCTCTGTTCTGCCAGTCAGTGAGGTCACGGCTGATCTGATCATTCTCCTCTCCACTTCCCTCCCTTTTCCCCATGACTCTGCACTGACCCTCTGAAGAGCATCCCTGCCCTCTCCCCCTGTAACCCTGCATTTCCCATCGCTAACCCACCTAGCCAGCACACCTTTGTGACAGTGGTTGAGGGATAAACAGAGGCTAGGACACTGGAAGAGCTCCACGTTCCCATTTGAATCGCATTGTGAGATCTTTTACGTCCACACACAAGGAGGAACTCCCTGGTGCTTCGGTGTCCTCCCACAGTCCAAAGATGTGCGGGTTAGGGTGGATTGGCCATGGGAAATTGCCCCGAGTGTGCAGGGGTGTGCAGGCTAGGTGGCTAGCCATGGAGGATGCAGGGTTACAGGGATAGGGGAGAGGAGGTGAGTCTGGATGGGATGCTGTTTGTGGACCCAATGGGTTCCATGAACTGCTAACGCGCTGTAGGCAAACGGAGATTCTAAAACCTTCTTCTTGAACACAACCTTGTCACATGTCGGAGCCATGATTACTTTGTTTACTTTGCCATCCAATAAGATCATGGCTGATCCAATAATTCTGAACTCCACTTGATAGAACGTCCCCATCCTGTTTGTGCTCCTGGAACCTGCCAACCTTTTCAGAGGTTTGAATAAAACCAATTTTTCCTTGCCTTCATGTTTTTGTGGGAAGGGGGTTGGGTGCCTCTGTCATTTCTTTTAATTTGTTCAGTTGTTAGAACTCACTTCTTTGTGTTTTTTTTATAAAAACATAAAGTTACAGGCTTCCAGCTGTTTAGTAAATTGGAAAGAGTAAAGATTATTGTCTGGGATGATCTGGCTTTTCCTTGCCCTCTATCCATCCCCGAGGGATGAGCAGATAATGATTCCGCATCCATTTGCCATCCAGCCATCACAAACATCCAGTGCTTTTACCTCTTTCTCTCTGCAGTGTTACTATCCTCCCCAGTTGATTCGAGGGCATTAGTCAGTACGGCTTTAGAGCTTTTGCTTGTTCTTGCTAATCCCACCGACTCGGAGTCCTCATCTAACCCCAATTTCCAGCTGGGTCTCCCATCTCTCTCAGCTTCTGAAAGTGCTTTCACATGGATAGCAGCAGCTGCTCATGTAAAATGACCAAACTACACTCAGTCAGCTTCCACGGCTAAACTACACTGTATGGTTCCCTGTCTTATGCAGTCCTCCAAAACACAAACCCTCCTTGTCCCCTGTTCTCATCCCCCCCACCTTCTCCTCCGTCCTCTTTTTCTCCTCGGCTCTC
>NW_025215308.1:12452-27663 GCF_004010195.1 Chiloscyllium plagiosum
CCCCTCCTCTTCCCCACCCCTGCACCCCTCCTCCTCCTCCCCCAGCTGCCCCTCCCATCCCAGTGTGTTGGTGCAGTCTCTGCTCCGTAAGCCCCGAGCCTACCCGGGTGCAGTGCCCACCTCTCTGTGACCCAGCAGTGTCTCGGACTATGTCTGGGTGCTGCTGGATCAGCAGCTTGCACCCCTCCTCCTCCTCCCCCAGCTGCCCCTCCCATCCCAGTGTGTTGGTGCAGTCTCTGCTCCGTAAGCCCCGAGCCTACCCGGGTGCAGTGCCCACCTCTCTGTGACCCAGCAGTGTCTCGGACTATGTCTGGGTGCTGCTGGATCAGCAGCTTTCAGGGAATGTGGCTTCTGTGCTGAACGTGCCTGGCTGCTGAGGAGACTGGTCATCTTGAAGCACTTTGCACTAGTTCAGTTTGAATCATTCTGTACCTATTTACTTATCAGCATCAACCAGTCCAATGTTGTTGATTGTCATTGTGTATTTATGGAATGCTTAGTGATTCATGACAAAAGGTGCAGGCCTTGGTGTCCTCCTGTACACAATGAGTCAAATGAATATCGAGCGTCACAAAGGCAGGTCAAACCTCAGTCTCATATCCGAGTCTACTGTTTGATATGTTGACTATGTACATTCTATCTACTAGAGGGGGACAGTGCATCAGTGCAGCTTCTCTGGCACTTTTGGAGGACAGTTTGACACAGCTCTGCAAAGCTGTTAGCTCCTGAAATGTTGCCTTTCCTTGCTTTAGTGAGCAACCAAAGTTAGCTATGGGACTGAATGACTGGGGACAGTTATAACCTAACTCTCACCCCCTGGGAAACAGCTGGTTCTTTGCCGTCTGTGATTTCACTCTCTACTGTATGTGTTGGTCAGCGTATAAGACAGGTGTTTCACCGTATCCCCTTCCCTGCCACAGTGAGTCCAGTTAAAATGATTCTTTATTCTCTTCCAGCTCTTTATATCCTTCCCCAGGAGAACCACGGTGTTTCAGCAGTATGAAAAGTTTCATGGATTTTCTCTTTTTTTTTGCAACAGTTACACAATCGAGGGGTCCCTGGAGATTCCCGTCTAGGTGACGATTACAATATTCCCCACTGGATAAACCACAGGTGGGTGGTGCTCACATCATACTTTATTCACTTACTGATGGATGGGGTTGGATTTGAACTTATAGCTTTGCTCACTGTTTACTCCGGGGGCCAGTCCTACTATTGCTGTACAGCTCCGTGGCTACACTCTGCCTTTGTGTCAGATGGTTGATCGAATCATACAGTACACAGGTCTTCCAGCTCATCTAGAGAGTCGTACAGCATAGAAGCAGGCTTTTTGGCCCAGCGCCTCTGTACTGATGAACAAGCACCATCTAGTCGATACTAACAGAAGTACTCTAAATCGACATTCGTTCCACTTTCAAGGCCCTTTCAAGTGGTCACCCACACCTTTCTCTAATCCTTGTGAGGTTTCCTGCCCCAGCTACCCTCCCAGGCAGTGTATTCCAGCCCCTCACCACCCTCTGGGTGAAATGATTTTTTCCTCCAATCCCTTCTAACCCTTCTGTTTTTTTTCTTTAAAATTATGCCCCTTTGTTGTTGACCCTGCCTTGTCCCTGTCTCTCGTTAATCTTAGACACCTCAGTCAGGTCCCCTCTCAGCCCTAAAGAAAACAATCTAAGCTTAGCCAGCCTTTCTTCATCACTGAGCTGCTCCATCCCAGACAACGTCCTCTGCAGCCCCTTCCATTGCAATCACATCCTTCCTATAGTGTGGTGACCAGAACTGTGCACTCTAACTGTAGAGTTGTGTACAGCACCAACATGGCCTCCCAGATCTTATAATCTCTTGTCACAATTGATAAAGGCATGTGTTCCAGATACCGCCTTGATTACCCTATTAATCTGGTAAAAACAATGACTGCAGATGCTGGAAACCAGATCTGGATCAGTGGGTGTACAGCACCAACATGGCCTCCCAGATCTTATAATCTCTTGTCACAATTGATAAAGGCATGTGTCCCAGATACCGCCTTGATTACCCTATTAATCTGTCCTACCACATTCAAACATCTGTGGACAAGCACTCCAAGATTCCTCTGAGCTTCCTTGTGTCTTGCCATTCATCTAAATACTCCTTTTGCTTGTTCCTTCTTCCAAAGTGCCTCGCCTCACCTCACCTCTGTCAGGAGGAAATTCCATCTGCCACTGATCTGCCTGTCTGACCAATCCCCACCTATGTCCTCCTGTAACCCAAGAGCTTCCTCCTCACTGTCAACCACCCGGCCAATCTCCGTGTCGTCTGTAAACCCATTCCCCCTCACATTCTCTCCTATAATATTCATACATATCCCAAGCAATAAGAGACCCAGCACTGATCCTTGTGGTACACCTCTGCACGCTGCGTTCCAGTCACACAAACCGCTTTCTACCACCGCTCTCTGGTTCTAACCAGAGTCGATTTAGGATCCAACTTGCCACGTTACCCTGGATCCAGTGTGCTTTTACCTTTTACCAGTTTCCCATTTGAGACGTGGTCAAAGATTTAGCTGAAATCCATATAAACTGCAACAACCACCCTACCCTCACCTTCACACCTGATCATCATGAAATATCCAGTCAAATTTGTTCGGCGTGACCTCCCTCTGACCAAGTCCATGCTGACTATCCCTGATGAAACTTTAGTTCCCTCCTTCAGAACTCTTTCTAGTAGTTTCCCTATCACCGATGTGAGACTCACTGGGCGATAATTGCCTGGTCTATCTCAATCACTCTTCTTGAAAAATGGAACCGCGTTGGCTGTCTCCCAGTCCCCTCGCACCTCCCGTGTGGTCAGAGAGGAATTAAAAGTTTGGCTCAGAGGCCCGTACCTACCCCTCTCATCTCCCACAGCAGCTTGGGATACAACCCATTGGGACCTGTGGATCTATTTGCAAACCCCCCAAACCTCCAATACCTCTTCAAATCCCTAAGTCAAACTACTCAATGACCTCACCATCTTCCTTCTGTAACTAATACCTTGTCCAAATGAAAACCAAAGTTAACTACTTGTTTAACACCATACCAAAGTCCTGCAGCTCCATGCACAGATTGCCCCTTTAGTCCCAAAGGGGCCCTAGTCTTTCCCTGGTTATTTTGGGATACTCCCTCATCTTGTCCAACAGTGTTTTCCCATACACTCTCTTTGCACTCCTTATTGATTTCTTAAGTCCCTTAATGGTCTTTCTATACCCAACCAGGACTTCCCTTGGTGTGTTGTCTGCACTTGTTGAAAGCCTCAGTTTTCCTCCTTATTCTAGAAGGGAATATTCCTCGGCATCCAGCATTCTCTGGGCTTGAGTTCCTGCATTTAACCTTAAAGGGAACACGATGGGTCTGAACTCTTCCCCAACTTGATTTTAAATGACTCCCTCCTCCCCACATTCTGCTGCAGATTTACCCACCAGTCCACTTTGGCTGAATCTTACCTTATTTTAATAAAACCTGTCTTCCCCCAATACAATACCCTCTTTGTTTTGTTATAGAGAGAAAGGGTTGTGAGTTTGAGGTTTACTCCAGAGGCTTGATCCTATGATCCAGGCTGACACTTTCGGTGTCCTGCAGAGGGAGTGCTGCACTGTCAGAGGTGCTGTCTTGCAGTAGTTTAGATTAGATTCCCTACAGTGTGGAAACAGGCCCTTCGGCCCAACAAGTCCACACTGACCCTCGGAAGAGTAACCCACCCAGATCCATTTCCCTCTGACTAATGCACCTAACACCACGGGCAATTTAGCATGGCCAATTCACCTAACCTGCACATCTTTGAACTGTGGAAGGAAACCAGAGCACCCGAAGGAAACCCATGCAGACACGGGGAGAATGTGCAAACTCCACACAGACAGTCGCCCGAGGCTGGGATTGAACCTGGGACCCTGGCCCTGTGAGGCAGCAGGCAGCAGTGCTAACCACTGAGCCACCGTGCCACCCCCTGGTTAAACAGCCCTCTGCACTCCTTGGGTGCGTGTAAAAGAGTTCACGATGTGATTCAAATGGGACTGTGGAATGTTTCCAGTGTCCTGACCTATGTTTATCCCTCAACCACCATCACTAAAATCCAAAGATGTGCAGGCTATTGGGTTAGCTATGGGAAATGCGGGATTACAGGGATAGAGTAGGGGGCTGGGATGGTCTTCAGAGGGTCAGTGTGGACTCGATGGGCTGAATGGCCTGCTTCCACACTGTAGGAATTCTATGTTTCTATGAAAACAGATAATGCTGTCACTGCCACATTGCAATTTGTGGGACCTTGTGTTTCCTGTATTATCACAGGGACTGCATCTGTGCAATGCCTTGAGATTATGGTAGGCGCTGCATGCATGCTAGTTCTCCCTTTAACTGATTGTCCTTTCTGATTCTCTGTTCTTTCTCTGTCTCACCAACCCATTCATGTTCAAAGCAACCATAAGATGACTCATTCCTGACAGTGGCACTGTACAATGCAGAGCTTTTATTTCTGCTCTGTACCCAGATATGACCTGTCATATGCATTTGATATATCTCGTGTGAAGAGCAAGTCCCCTCCAGTCAGTTACAAAGCAGCCAGCTGTAAGGTTTGCTGGGATGCACTCAACTGCGAAAGACAATCCACTATTCCCAATCTGCCAGTTCTCTTGATCAGGCACATCCTCCCTTAACTATAGTGGGGGGGGGGCATGGTGGCTCAGTGGTTAGCACTGCTGCACAGTGCCAGGGACCCAGGTACAATTCCACCTTTGGGCATGGAGAGTCTGGGTGGAGTTTGCACATTCTCCCCGCGTCTGCGTGGGTTTCCTCGCACAGTCCAAAGATGTGCAGGTTCGGTCCATTGGCCATAGGAAATGCAGGGTTACAGAGATGGGGTGGTTCTGGCTTTGGAGGGTCAGTGTGGACTCGATGGGCTGAATAGCCTACTTCCACACTGAAGGAATTTTATGATTCTAATTGGAATTTTTGATATCAGTACCAGGAGAGCTTTAATGCCAGCTTCCATAAAGGAAGAACTACAGGGAATCCAGCTCTCTGTGCCGCAAGGCCATTTCCACATCGACCGCTCTGTCCTAGGCTGGACCAGGAAAAAATAGCTGAGGGACCAGAAAGCAGGCCTTACATTTCTAAAGCTTTTTTTTAAATAATCACTAGCCATCACACCAAGTTACTGTACAGTTAACGAAGCACTTTTTGAAGTCAAGTCGCTGTTGTAAGAAATGAACAAATTTGATAGTGGGGTAGATAGGGAGCTGCAGGAATTGAGATCAGATTTTTATTTTTGTCTGTGATATGCAGACATTAACGTGTGTGTGCGCGCGCGTGTGTAAAATATCTCTATTGGACTTGTGGTTATGCATATCCGAAATCATCCTTTCTTTGTCTCGGTTACTCTGTGTTGCCAAAATAGCTGGTGCAGTCTGACCATTTGCCTGTTTCTGTGGCGACTTACTCTGTGACAAGCCGCAAGATCAGAGGTTGAGAGAGGCCTGAGATCAGCCAGCATCTGGTAAATGCAATCACACAGTGCAGCGAGGAACTCCATCCTGTCAGCCTGCTGCAACCTGAAAGAGAAATCGGTTACATTTTACTGTTCTTGAATGTCACCGATCACATTGTTGACAAAGTCCTGTTGGATTGACTCAGTCTCATGGCTTTATTTGCAGCTTCTACACCTCCAAGAGTCAGCTTTATTATAATAGCTTCACTCCTCGCATTAAACTTGCAGCAAGGAAGGTGAGTTGGGACCTGTTTGCTGGTGTAGTGTGGTAGCTTTTGAAAAATGATAGCAATTAGTTTCTACCTCTCATGAACGTCTGCCCTGTTACTCATCCAAAATAATCTCTGGCTGTATTTGCACAAGTTATTTTTTTCTATAATTATTTTCATTTGAATGATTTTCGAACGCTCCTCAGAAGGCCATCAGACAGCACCAACATTAAATGTAATCAAATGCTGTTCACATTCAGGTTTCATTCTGGATCGAAGCTGAGGTAACTCATCTAAACTAAGCAGCACCTTTGCCATTTTGGTTTCATTGATATTGTCACATGTACTAAGTACAGTGGAGAGTTATGTTCTGAGTGTAGTACAGCCAGATCATACCAAGGTCACAGGGTGATTGAACAGAGCGAGGGATATAAAGTTACAGCTGCAAAGAAGGTGCACTAAAAGGAAGATCGGCATTAGATTTGAAATTTGAGAGGCCCATTCAGCAGTGGGATAGCAGCGGGGAAGAAGCTTTTGTATCTTCTGCCTGATGGAGGGTTTGGAATAGGTTATAACCGGGGTGGGTGGGGTCTGTGGTGATGTTGGCTGCCTTTCTGAGGCAGGGAGCAGTGTAGATGGCGTCAATGGATGGGAGGGTGGCTTGTGTGATGCACTGGGCTGTGTTCACAACTTCCTGCAGGCACTTTGCAAAGGAAAGCGAGAGTTCAGCCAGGTTTCCTGGCTGTTTATAAATGCTTCCTTGTGGGGAGGACTTGCATGACTCTCCAGTGTCTGTGTTTTAACCATCATAGTCACTGTAGATGAACTATTAGCAGAATGGATTTATTATAGCCTAAAGAAGGACAGATTCTGTTGCAGTTTTTCGACTTACCCTCATTAGGACTTTCAGCAGGGAACACACATTCAAGGGGGATCTTGTGGCATGTTGGTTGTACCCTTATCTCTGTGCCAGGAGGTCTGGATTCAACTCCCCTCAGCTGCTCCAGAGCGGTGGGAATATTCCACAAATTCAACTCGACGTTTGTACTGCATGAGAGGTGAATGTTGATTCAAGAGAACTCAAAGGTGTTGCCATGGAGAATGCGCCCATTAATGCTTATTGACAGTTAACAGACAGGCTTTGTTTAAATTTTAAACCAGGCAAGTCATCTCTGATTGTAAAGCCCATTGCCCCCTGAGAGATGAACTGGAGAATGGCTGTCAGCCATTTTGTTGAATAGAAACAGGCATAATGCATAGTTCCTACAATGCATGTAATTGTTCTTTCCCTGCAAAGTATAGGGCTCTGTTTATTAATATAGTGTATGTGTAAGTGTGTCACATTGTGGACATAGTTTATTGTCAATCTGGTTGTGGTATGTTCTGGTGTTTTTTTTAAAGGACTCATCTTGTTGTATTTTCACAAAGCCTATATAAAATCTATTTAAAGCTACAGGAGATATATAGTCTAATCCTTAATCCTATCCATGATTAACCCTACAAAAGAACTTTATACTACTGATGTTTTACTTTAATTGCAACAACAGCAGGTTATCTTTTTATGTTTTGAAAGAGTGCATTCGTTAATATGAAATTGAGTTTTTCTGCATTTTACACAGCTCTCTGATTCGGATTACTTGTATTGAGGTCGCTTTGTTAAACTCCGCAGACTGTCTCACATCTGCTCTGTTTTTCTAGGCTCCAGCAGAAAGAGGCAAAAGTAATAAAGATAACAGTGAGTGTTCATCATTCCGTTGTCATGGAGATAGCAGGTCCTTTGTTGAAGTTGGATGTAGCACCCCAGTACTGATGTATCTGTCAAACCCATGGGTGTTGCGCAGGTGGGAGGTTGGTCGGGTCCTTGTACGAGGGCTTGCTGTTTCTGGCCTTTTTGGTTTCCAGCACTCAATAACCTGCTGTCTTTTAGGTCAAGACCACATTTGAGCCATGCTGCAGAGATTGCCTACCAGCAGGAACCTTCAGGCTTCAACTGTTGAGGCTGAAGTCACCAACCCTGCTGTGATTTCCTCATGTGACCTCCTGACTAGGAGCATTCTGCCTCCGTTACAGAATCTCTGAATTGCTCCGATGCTAGAGAATGCTATTGAGCTCATTGTGCCTGCAATGGTTCTCTAAGCATTTTAACACAGTGCGATACACCTGCCTTTTCGCCAGACTCTTGCGTGTTGGGTTCTATGTACATAACCATCCTCCTCAATGCTTTAGTTAAATCTACCTCTGCCAGGCAGTGGATTCTAAACCCAGTCCACTCGCTTTGTGGAATTTTTTTTTTTCCTCATCTTGCATTTGCTTCTTTTGTAAAACACTTAAAATCTGTGGCCTCTCTTTCTCAGTCCTTTTGTGAGTTTCTCCCTCTCCAATCTATTTCTTTTTGATTTTGAAAACTCCCATCAAACCGTCCTTTCAGACTTCAGCTCTCCAAGGAAAACAGTCCCAATTTTTCCCATCTTTCCTCACAATGAAGGTGCCTCATCCCTCGATCCGTTCTGATAAAGTTTTTCTGCACTCTGTCCAAATTATTCACATTCTTTCTAATATGTTGCACCCAAAACCGTCTACAGTTCTCCAGGTCCAGTCAGTGCCTTCTAGAAGTTCATCACTTCCTTGCTGTTGTACTCCATTAACAATACAATATGCTTTATTCACAACTCTTTCTGCCTGTCCTGTCACCTTTATGAACATATGCACATGCACACTCAGATCCCTCTGTTCCTGCACGACCTTTAGTAACCTGTATTTAATATTGTTTTGTTGTATGAAAATGTAACACCTTGCCCTTCGCTGCGTTTAACTTCACCTGCCACCTCAATGCCCACTTCTCCAACTTGTCAGTATCCTTTTGAAGCCCTACACTGCTCTCCTCGAGATGACCGTTCTTTCCCATGAGCCCATTCTCCAGGCACTGTCTTTCCACACCGTTTGGACAGGGAACAAACTCTTACTCAGACGGATTTATCCCGACTGTTAGCAATGTAGCCTTTAATCCCCCACCTCCAGTATTTCTGTCAGTAATAAGAATGTACAGCGAATCATTTGGAAGTGTCTTTCTCCAAGTAACTACCCTGCAGGTTAATTCTCCAAGTTTTGGAGATCCTGGGCCAATCCTGGAAGGTCAGCAACCTCTGACTGAGGCTCAGCCAATCCAGAATGAGCGATGGCTGAATGGGTTCATGCGTTCTCTGCTGTGACCCTGAACTGTGCAGAGCTGACCCTTGCTGTGTGGTGACTGACCTGGACACGCTGTGAGAGGGGCTGGCCTCTGAAGGGCACAGGAGGCTCCTGTCTCTGAAGTGTCGGCTCTGTGGCGATGCACACATCGGGTGAAGCCTGGGTGAAGTTTGGCCATGGTACCACTTGTTGTCAAACACCATACGAACATTGACTGTCGCCATTAATCCCAGCTATTTGGCTCCCCGCTCCCCCCAACCACCCACCCATCTCTCTGGCCTCTTGAATGAGTTTGCCACTTCAGTGCTATCGAGAGCTGTCAGTTTGTATCCTCCAGGAATTGGATTTGAGTCTGTCTCGATTCATTCCATTGAAATGAAGAGACAATGTGCTGACCAACAACACCAATGCCCAATGTCGAGCTGTGATCCCATTGAATCCTTAGCCATGTTGTAATGTATCAGAATTAACCGTGAGTTTTGGGAATATCCTTGGTTTTGAACAGAAAACTCAAGCTATTGAGAAGGTTGGTTTAACGTTAGGATTATATTCCCTCCCTGAACTCACTACATTGTGTTTTCAGACCTGTATTGTGAACTGTTTCTTTTTCTGGTTGTCTCTCTCTCTCTCTCTCTCTCTCTCTCTCTCTCTGTCTTACCCTCGCTTACTCTGTCTCCCACCCTCCCATGCCCTCGCTGTCAAGTTAGGATATTATTTATGTCAGGAGTGTGTGTTACAAATTTACTGAAACCATATCCAGTTAAGACAGTAATATTGAGCCTCAATAACATCCAGGACTCAACTCATTGTTCCACAGATACACTTCTTTTGTTATAGTTGAGTCAAAACGATTTCAAAACTGTGCAGCATTAAACTTGCAGCCAGCTCTGAGACCTGGTACCTCAGGGGGTTCTGTAGATTCTCTGTGATTTACTTGTGGTGTCCATGATACTATGGGGATCTCCTCAGAGCTCTCTCAGTGATTGCAGTCAGTAACATAGAGTATGTGCCGTTAATTTCCCTGTGCGTTCCTTTGTCTTTAGCAATAGGTGCGAGCAGCCCGAAGGAATCTGAGAGCAGCCTTCCCATCCAAGTTGATTATGATGCATACGATGCTCAGGTATTCCGGTTACCTGGACCATCTCGGGTGCAACGACCCACCTCTTTCAGGTGAGTTGCTTGAGATTTTTGGATATACTCTGAAATAGTTTTGTCCTGGTGTTCCTCGAGTCTCGCAGCTCCTCTGCCATAGCGTTTCTATAACTGTCGTGTGACTGATAATCAAGTCCCACTCCTCTGCCAGTCACTCCATCAGTACAACCACGTTGGTTCCATTACCAAAATGGCCAATAGTTTCCCTTCAGTATTACTGTCCAACAGAAGATAAACGTCCATCAAGTGTCTAGGGTGGGGGATTTCGGGCCTAGAGGGCATTTTTTTTAAGGTGAGAAGAGAAAGATTTAAAAAAGACATGAGGGGCAACTTTCCTTTTTACGCAGAGTGTGGTTCGTGTGTGGAATTATCGTTCAGAGGAAGTGTGGTACAGTTACTTGTTTAAAAGTCATTTTAGATAAGCACATGTTTGGAGGGATATGGGCCAAATGCAGGCAGGTGGGACTAGTTTAGAGTGTGGTTCGTGTGTGGAATTATCGTTCAGAGGAAGTGTGGTACAGTTACTTGTTTAAAAGTCATTTTAGATAAGCACATGAGTAAGAAATGTTTGGAGGGATATGGGCCAAATGCAGGCAGGTGGGACTAGTTTAGTTTGGGATTATGGTCGGCATGGACTGGCTGGACCGAAGGGTCTGATTCCATGCTGTATAACCCAGAGATAATCCATACGTTATGAACAAAACTTATTCTTAAAGCAAACTCTGGTTAACACTTCAACTATGATCTGGGATTAAAACCATAATCCCCTAATCCCACTCACTGTCACATTCACACCATAAAGAAGACAAGTCATTGCAGGAATAGTGTTTTAAATGGATAAAGTCAAAAGGAGAAAGAAGAAGCCTGTATGCCAAGGGTTTGGAAATGAAGGATAAAATATCCACTGGATTTCCTGTTGATGAAACTGAGTAGCTGACAGGATTAGACAGATGATAAATGTCCAGTTCCGTTTCAATTCCAGTCAACTTGGATTCAAGTTATTAAGAATTGGTCACACAGTGTGCCCCTTCAGATGTTACCACTCAGATAGACGTGCTGCTATTTGGAAACTCTCCCAGGATGTTCAATGAAAATGGTAGTTCAGGAGAGTTTTACATCCTCCTGGGTGTCATCTTTACTCTGCCTCCTGGGAGTGTAGAACCCAACTCAGCCCAGAAAGAATTGTTGTGCAGCCATCAGCATTGGAACCGCCAGTTGTCTCCTCTTAGCTCGTTTATTTGTCAATAATTCAGCAATAAACTCCATCTCCTATCTCCTTGAAAGCTTTCCTTAGCTGTTTCTCCAAAGTCACTCAATTTCTAATAAAACGTCAGGGACTTCCAGCTCACGTTAAACTGTTGACTTCAGTTTCCAAGTGGTGACATGGTTAAAATCCTTTAAAGAAAGAAGTCCCAATAATCCAAAATTTCCAGCCTTTTCCAGCTGGTGCTGAAATATAAATGTGTACTCCCAACAGCTACTTCCTGCTTCTAATGTTGATCTAAAATGATGCTTCCATTTATATAACTCTCTTGAATACAGTAACAAATCAGGACAGGATTTATACGCTTAATGGAAAGGTCCTGGGGTGTGTTGCTGAAGAGAGACCTTGGAGTACAGGTTCATAGCTCCTTGAAAGTGGAATCGCACGTAGATAGGATGGTGAAAAATGTGTTTGGTATGCTTTCCTTTATTGGTCAGAGTATTGAGTACAGGAGTTGGGAGGTCATATTGCGAGGCTGTACAGGACACTGGTTAAAACACTGTTGAAATACTGCATTCAGTTCTGGTCTCCCTGCTTTGGGAAGGATGTTGTGGAACTGGAAAGGGTTGAGAAAAGATTTACAAGGATGTTGCCAGCGTTGGAGGATTTGAGCTATACGGAGAGGCTGAAGAGGTTAGGGCTGTCTTCCCTGGAGCATCAGAGGCTGAGAGGTGACCTTACAGAAATTTATAAAATCATGAGGGGCATGGATAGGGTGAATAGCAAAAGTCTTTTCCCAGGAAGACAAAACTAGAGGGTGTAGGTTTAAGGTGAGAGGGTAAAGATTTAAAAGGGACCTAAGAGGTAACGTTTTCACGCAGAGGGTGGTACGTGTATGGAATGAGCTGCCAGAGGAAGTGGTGGAGGCTGGTACAATTGCAACATTTAAAAGGCATTTGGATTCGTATGTGAATAGGAAGAGTTTAGAGGGATATGGGCCAAGTGCTGGCAAATGGGACGAGATTAGTTTAGGATATCTGATTGGCATGGACAAGTTGGGCTGAAGGGTCTGTTTCTGTGCTAGACAACTCTGACTCTTCAACAACTAGGCAGTAGTAAGGGTGTATCCTGATCATTGTCTCACAGTTGGTTACTTCCGTTGTAAACGTGGACCTTCCCCATGGTGAGGATATGGATGGAATTGTGTGGTTGAATTTCAAGCTCCCCGTTCCGTCACTGCGCTGATACATTCTGCTTCTTTGTATTCTGCCTGTCAGACTGTTATAAAATTACCACGCTTTCAGTTCTCTGGTTACTTAGACCGGTCGTGCCGCAGCATGATGTCTGAGCGATTCTGCCCGGTCACCCTGGTTTCTTGTCCCTGATCTCAGGCCTGTTCGAGAGAGCCACACCAGGAAAAGTTCCAGCTCCTACGATGTTTCGAACAGTCCGCCCCACCACAGAGGGGCGCTGCTTCTGGAGGAGGTCAGGAGTCAGGCCTCTGATGACAGCTCTCTCGGGAAGATCTCCAATATTCTCCTGATCCCGCGCCCCCACCTCCACCAGTACGAAGTTAGCAGCTCTCTGGGGTACACCAGCACCAGGGGTAAGGGTACGACTTTTGGCATCTTTTCTTTGTAAACTGCCTTCTCTCAGACTGGTGCTCCCCAAGTGGTTTCTTGGTGTGACCCTGTTGCAAGGTTTGTGAAAAGGTGTGGTGACCCCTCAGTGTTGGGGTTTGGAAGAGATGTGATGGGAAAGATCTGTAAGACTGGAGCTGAAGGTCTGATAGAGTGGGGAACATGGCTGATGTAACAGGTTGACACTGCGTGGTGGTTATTAGGGACTAATAGAATCCCTACAGTGTAGAAACAGGCCATTCAGCCCAACATGTCCACACCAACCCTCTGAAGAGTAACCCACCCAGACCCATTCCCCCTATCCCTGTATTTACTCTTGACTAATACACCTAACCCACACATCTCTGAATACGATGGGTAATTTAGCACGGCCAATTCACCTGACCTGCACATCTTTGGACTGTGGGAGGAAACAGGAGCACCCGGAGGAAACCCACACAGACACTGGGAGAACGTGCAAACTCCACACAGAGAGTCGCCTGAGGCTGGAATCGAATCTGGGTCCCTGACGCTGTGAGGCAACAGTGCTAACCACTGAGCCACCGTGCCATCCTTTTGTAACAAATACATGAGAAGTTATTCAGAGTTTGTGACCCCCCAGAATCTCGGCTCACAGCTCCACCTGTGGTCCTGATCACATTTTGGGAAAAACTGTGGTAGGTTTAGTCCGCTGGAATCTAGCTATGAGGGCTAGGCTTGGTACCCTCAGACTTATCCACACAATACCTCCCAGTTGCTGCTGCCTGTTTAACTAACAGGAGAAGGCCACTCCTGACTGGCAATCCCTTACTTGAATATCATTGACTATTTGTGGCTGGATGTCACCAGAATGTGAGGACTAGGCTCCACTCACTCTTTCCTGATGAGGAAGAAGCCGTTAGATTAAGAAATACAGGGTGTTCTCCTCTAGGAAGTTTCAGTATTAGAAATAGAGGTCCCTTCAGGGTTCAATCACAGTTTGATTGACAGCTGACACTGTCCATTGAATTATGGGTTTAAGAGCTGGCCGACAGGAGGGCTCTTGTGGTAGTGTCCCTACCTCTGAGCCAGAAGGCCCAGGATCAAATCCTACCTGCCCCAGAGGTGTGCGATAACACCTTTGAAAAGGTTGATATTAAAAGTATCAAGAGCTCAGTTCTTCACTGTATCTGTTTGGCAGTGCTAATACTTTGTTATTTATTTAATTTGATTTGTTGGTGGGCTTCAAAAAACACACACACGCAGACACACACACACACGCGCACACACGCACACGCACGCAGACACACACGCACACGCACGCAGACACACACACACACACACACACACACACACACACTCCAGAGCGAGGTGCCTTCACAGTGGGGAGTTGTCTCCTGGACAGGGAAATGTGGAAACTGGTGTTGGTGCGAAACTGGAGATTTACATTAAGTGCCCTTGGAAACCTCCGAAAGTGATTCCGAGCCTAATTTAACATATGGAAATAGACCTGCTCAGGTAGATACCAACCCAAGAGAAAAGGTTGCAGTCAAATACAAGCAAATAATTTTGATGGCTTACTCATCTGACAATCTTTCAGACTCTGGTAAAGAGTGAAGTTTGCATTGTATCGTAGAGCCCCAACATGATTGTTTCCTTTGATAAAGCCTTCCCTTCAGATCCCACCATTGCTTTAGACTAATTTAATGGAGTCATGACAATCCCTTCAGACTATGGCCATAAGCAGGCTGGCAAATTTTATTGGGATTGTTCCTCAACAGAATGTAAGCCTTCTGGGTTGCTATCAGTTAGCAGGCAGTTGATGACGACAGCCAACCCTGTGGTTCAGTGCCTTGTTATACTTGATTCTTTTTGTAATTTGGCAAACCCTCTGCCCAGGTTATTAATTGTGGGGATTCACTCCATTCACCTAGATGCCATTGTTATATTGAACAGCCTGTGTTCAGTACCAGAGCAACTCGAAACAAAGCTCAGCCACGGTCCTGTGTGTGATCAGAATGCTGACAGCTCCGACAGAGTTCAGGGTTGAAGGCACAGTGTTTTCCCTCATGGATTGAAAACTTAGGAATGATGTAATTAAATGAGAAACCGAGTTAATTCAGTAAAAAAAAAACATTTTCCTGAGTGTGGAGTTCAAGAAAAGGGGCTAACACCTCAAATTGAAACTAGGTTATTCATAGTGATGTCAAGAAACATCTTGTCACATATACAAAAACACGTACACACGCTCTCTCTCTCTCGCGCTCGCTCTCTCTCTCTCGCGCTGTCTCTCCCCCCCACTCTCACACGCACACGCATACACACACAGACTCATTCATTCTCTCTCTCTCTCTCTCTCTCTC
>NW_025215308.1:31301-32710 GCF_004010195.1 Chiloscyllium plagiosum
TGACTCTTGACAGATCTCAACCAATGCCTCTGCTATTTCCTCAGCCCCCTCTCTCAGAACTCTAGGGTGTATCCCATCGGGGCCAGGAGATTTATCAATTTTAAGACTTTTTAACTTTTCTAGCACTATCTCTTTCGTAATGGCAACCATACTCAACTCAGCCCCGTGACACCCTTTAATTTTTGGGATATTACTCATGTCTTCCACTGTGAAGACTGATGCAAAGTACTTGTTAAGTTCTCCTGCTATTTCCTTATCTCCCATCACTAGGCTTCCTGGTGAGGGCGGAACTCCTTCCGTTCGGCGCCAGGCTCGGCTCCGCGTACTGGCACTCTAACAACCTGCTGCTGGAGGACGAGCGGTTCCGGGACTCGTTCCGTCGTTTCTGGGCCGGCTGAAGAAGGAAGCGGGGAAGCTTCCACTCCGAGGCTATGGTGGGACATGGGCAAGGCTCACATCCGCGTCTTCTGTCAGGAGTACGCGAGGGGGTCGACGAAGAGGCGGAAATCCAGGATCGGGGAGTTGGAGAGGAAGATGCTCAACCTGGAGTCATGCCACGGTCAGCCAGACGCGGACCCGGCCCTACGCGGGGCGTACGAAGAGAAGAAGGAGCTGGATCCGTGACCTCATGTACGTGCTCCGGGACCTGCAGCTCGTCGGAGCTCAGGGCGCATACGTGAGGTCACGGATCTAGCTCCTCCAGGACCTGGACCGCGGCTCCCCCTTCTACCTGCTGGATAAAAGGCGTGGCACCCGTCAGCAGCTCCTTGTGCTGTTGGCCAACGACAGGTCCCTAGTCTCGGATCCGGAGAGTATCAGGGCCCACGTCCGAAACTATTACACGGCTCTGTTCTCTCCGGATCCGTCCAGCGAGGATGCTCGCAGAGTTCTGTGGAAGGACCTGCCATAGCTCAGCCCGGAGGACGCCGGAAGGCTCGACGCTCCTGTCCTTTAGAGGAGCTGACCGGCGCTCTCGAGGGGCAAGTGCCCGGGTCTGGATGGGCTGACTGTGGAGTTCTTCAGGGCATTCTGGGACGTCCTGGGGAGCGACTACGCACAGGTCCTGGGGGAGTGTCTAAATGCCGGACAGCTGCCCCATTCTTGGCGCAGGGCGGTCATCGTCCTGCTGCCAAAGAAGGGGGACCTTCGTTCGCTAAAGAACTGGCGTCCGGTCTCCCTCCTCAGCACGGATTACAAAATCTTCGCCAGAGTGTTGTCTTCTCGCCTGGCCTCCGTGCTGGCCCACATGATTCACGCGGACCAGTCCTACACGGTCCCGGGCCGGAGGATACACGACAACGTCCACCTGGTCCGGGACCTGATCCATTTCTGTTGACGGGCTGGTCTGCCGAGCGCCTTCCTGTCTCTCGACCAGGAGAAGGCGTTCGACAGGGTCGCTCACGAGTACT
>NW_025215308.1:33210-44093 GCF_004010195.1 Chiloscyllium plagiosum
GCACAGGCCCTCCTCAAAGTACATTTTGTGACTAAAGCATGGCCAGATATCCAAAAGAAAATTCAGAAAATAGAGGGACGGAGTGAGAGACCATTGGATGAATTATTCAGAGAGGCACAAAAAGTGTTTGTAAAGAGAGAGAGAGGATGAGAAGCAAAAACAGAAGGCGAAAATGGTGGTAGCCTCAGTTGATGAGGTAGTCAAGAAAAAGGTAGAATCAGTAGTAAGCAACTGGAGAGGTGGCTGGCAGCAAGTTGAAAATAGAGGCTGGGGAAGAGAACGAGGAGGGCCCGTTAGGGGGGGGTCCAGTCGACAGGGGCAAGGATCGAGGTGGAAATCCCCACAGGATCCCCGGGATGTCACTCCTGTGGAAGGGCAGGTCACTTTAAACGGGAGTGTCCCGATCTGAAAAGGGAAGAGAGGGCGATATCGCTTATGAACTTTGATGAAGATTAGGGGCGTCAGGGGTTCCTGCCCTTGGGAACCCACCGGGAACCCTTGATAAATCTAAAGGCGGGACCTCATGAAGAGGATACAGTTTTCTTAGTAGATACGGGGGGCAGCACGATCATCCTTAAATTTTATTCCCAAAGGAGTACAATTAACAAAACAACAGATAACGGTATCTGGAGTGAAGGGGGAAGGATTTACGCTCCCTGTATTTGAACCTATGACGATCGAAAGTGATGAAGGAAAAATTGAGGGACAATTGTTATACATTTGGGACATAGGAAGGAGTTTATTAGGATGAGACTCAATTATACTATTAGGACTAGGGATCGGGGTGAGCGACCGACAACTAGCAGTAAAAATGGTCTTTTTGACCGAGGAACAGGAAAATCAAATAGACCCCACGGTATGGGCACGGGAAGGCAATCGAGGGGGATTGCAGACTCCCCCTCTCAAGATCAGCTTGAAACAGGTGGGGGGAGACAGTATGTGAGAGACAATGCCCAATTTCGACCGAAGGAAGAAGGGGGTTACAACCTGTGATTGAGGGGTTAATTAGGGACAGCCTGCTGGAACCCTGCATGTCCCCCTGTAATACCCCCATTTTGGGGTAAAGGAAACAGATGGTACCTATCGTCTGGTACAAGACTTAAGGGCGCTTAACAGGATAGTACCGACTCGACACCCGGTTGTCCCCACTCCTTACACCCTCTTGAGTAAAATCCCACCTGACCACAAGTGGTTCAGTGTGGTGGACCTAAAGGATACCTTTTGGGCATGCCCCCTGGCAGAGGAAAGCAGAAACATGTTCACCTTCGAGTGGGAAGACCCAAGAAACAGCAATATAGATGGACAGTGCTTCCTCAGGGATTCACTGAGTCCCCAAACTTGTTTGGCCAGGTTTTAGAACAAATTTTGGAAAAGTTTATAACTCCCCAAGGGACAAATTTGCTGCAATACATAGATGACCTACTGGTCACGGGAGAATATGAGAAGGGAACAATGGTAGCAACTAACCAATTGCTAAATTTTCTGGGACAACAGGGATTGAGGGTCTCGAGGAAGAAATGACAATATGTAGAAAGGGAAGTAAAATAGGACACCTGGTCAGTGAAGGAGAAAGGAAAATAAGTCCTGAAAGGATTGAAGGGATAGTGGGAATTGTCACTCCCTCAGACTAAACGGGAATTGAGGAAATTTCTGGGGCTAATGGGATACTGTAGATTATGGATTGAGTCGTACACCCAAAAGACAAAGAAATTATACCTTAACTTGCTCGAAGAAGAACCACACTTGTTAAAGTGGACAGAGGAAGAAAAAGAATTGGTGGAAGGATTAAAGAAAGGTTTGATCCATGCCCCTGTCCTGGCGTTGCCTTCCCTAGATAAGCCCTTCCACTTGTTTGCCACCATTGATAAGGGAGCAGCCCTAGGGGTCCTGACCCAGCGATGGGGAGGGATGAAACAGCCGGTAGCATTCTTGTCTCAATTATTAGATCCAGTTTCTAGAGGGTGGCCCGAGTGTGTGCAGGCAGTAGCAGCAACTGCGTTACTGGTGGAAGAAAGTCGAAAACTCACATTCGGTGGGGCATTGATAGTAAGCGCCCCGCATCAAGTACGAACCGTACTGAACCAGAAGGCAGGGCGGTGGCTTACGGACTCTAGAATTTTTAAATACGAAGCAATTTTAATAGAGAAGGATGACCTTATGTTGATCACAGACACTTGTCTGAATCCAGCTACTTTTCTCTGGAGGGGGAGGACGTAGCTCCCTCGAACCCAGAACACGACTGCCATGACATCATAGAATATCAGACTAAAGTAAGAATGGACCTTAGGGACATCCCTCTCCACACAGGGGCCAGACTGTTTGTGGATGGGTCTTCCAGAGTAATTGAAGGCAAAAGACACAACGGATATGTGGTAGTGGATGGAACGGAGGGGAGTATAGTCGAGGCTAGTAGGCTGCCCAGTGACTGGTCGGCACCGACTTACAAACTCTATGCACTAGAACGTGCTCTTAAGGCCCTGGAGGGGAAGGAAGGAGCTGTCTACACAGATTCTAAGTATGCCTTTGGGGTGGCACACACATTTGGGAAAATATGGCGGGAGAGAGGACTGATAAACAGTAGAGGTAAAGAACTGGCCCATGAGGCATTAGTTCAGCAAGTATTGGAATCCCTTTTGCTGCCAAAGGAGATAGCCATAGTCTACATTAATGGTCATCAGAGGGGAGATGATCTGAGATAAGGGGAAATAGGTTGGCAGATGAAGCCGCTAAGGAGGCAGCTCTGAACCCACAGGTCACCCCGATATTTACCTTGGTCCCGATAATACAGGAACCTGGGGGGAGACCCCTATTTAGTGCTAGGGAAGTGAAGGAGTTGGAGAAACTAGGGGCTATGAAAATGGTAGAAGGGAAATGGGTGCTACCCGATGGTCGGGAAATGTTATCTAAGATACTGATGCAACAAATCATGGCTGTCCTACATCAGGGGAGTCATTGGGGAGTGCAGGCAATGTGTGATTTGGTTCTTAGGAAATATGGATGGAAAGGGATATACATGATTGCCAAACAGATATGTGAAGGCTGTATAACATGTAAGAAGATAAACAAGAAGGTACAAAGGAAACAGGTCCCAGGTGGGAGAGACCCTGGGCTAAGACCATTCCAGAGCATACAGGTGGATTACACTGAATTGCCCCGGGTAGGAAGGCTAAAATACATGTTGGTTATAATAGACCATTTATCAGGGTAGGTGGAAGCATACCCCCCTGGCGGCAGCCACAGCAAGTGGGGTGTCTAAGATCATTCTTGAGCAGATAGTTCCCCGTTATGGGACAGTGGAGCGTATAGACTCAGACCAGGGAAGCCACTTCACCTCTAAGGAGCTCCAGGGAATAATGCAAAGTTTGGAAATCTCCTGGGATTTTCACACCCCCTGGCACCCTCCGTCTTCAGGGAGGGTCGAGAGGATGAACCAAACTCTTAAAAGACAGTTGTCCAAATTGGTATTAGAGACCAGACTCCCCTGGACCCGATGTTTGCCGATAGCACTCCTACCAGTGCGAACGGCTCCAAGGAAAGATTTGTGCCATACTTGGGAAAGACAGGGGGACCGCCAATCCCCGAGACTAAGAAAGTATATACTGGGCCTGTCCTCCTCTTTGTCTTTTCCCAGGAGATAGGGTTTACTCGCACAGACTCCATCTCTCGATTTTGCCGTTCATCCAATCCGGCCGGGAGATCAGATCCTTGTGAAGTCATGGACAGAGACTAAATTACAACCGGATTGGGAAGGGCCGTACCAGGCTCTTTTGACTACCGAAACGGCGATGACGGTAGAGAGAGGTTGGACTCACTACACCAGAGTTAAGGGACCAGTGGAGTCTCCGGTTGAGAAAGAAGTCTGGACGGCCGAACCATCAAAAGAAACTCAGGCTAAAGAGACTTTGAGTGACTGATTATACAGTGGCGACGCGAGCGCGGGATAATTTCTAAAAGATTGTATACTAAGTCTCTTGGTGCTTCAGCACTATTTTTGGAATGAGGTGGATACTTAGGTATATGATCTTAGCTCTCCTAGTCTTAGGATTTCGTCGAACCTTGGTGTGGTCCTCTTGCTTGGTAGTAACAGTCCCCGAGAGTGCTGATCCACAAATAATAGATACCAATGCCTACAGCCTAGTTCATTGGGGAAATGTAGAAAATCAGAGGCAGTACAGCTACTCAGAGGTATATCTTAAGTCCTACGGGGATGGCCTTGGGGGTAGTACTTGGATTAATCCACTCGTCACGGTACACCGGGGCCCCTTCTGGCTAGCTCTTGAGTGTCCCGATAAAAAGTGTAACCCAATATATTTATCGATAAAGTACACCCCATGGCACGAAGCGGTTCTGGGAGGGGACACCTATCAGGTCCAACTAAATGCAACATTTGGGATAGAGATGAAAGCAAAAGGGAAGGATTTCTCAGGCTGTTGTTTCCGCGTACAGGTGGGCAAAGGGAAGTGGCCAGTCGAAGTTATTTGAAAAGAGCACTCAGATGCCACAGGTATCTCCTTTCGCCACTCCCAACGGCACTAAGGTGGTACAAATTATAGAGGTAAACGACTTAAAACAGACCATTGAAATAGAAACTGGCTATGGGGATACAAATGTCTGGTTTGAATGGGTAAAGTACACTGTGAAAAGTCTGAACAGACAATTGCTCTGCGTGTGCCTCCGGTAGGCCAGTGGCCCAGGTAGTTCCCTTTCCACTCGGGTGGCAGCGAGACAGGAAGGGCATGGACTGGATGATAGCCCTGTATCAGGATAAGACTGGATGGAATAATGGGAGTTGTACTTCCCTATCACTAATGTTCCCTCCCTTGGAGAAGAAAGATTTAAACATCCCCCCCCCCCCCCACGTTTTTGGCCACATGTGTGTTTGCAGACAAGGTCTAAATCAGTTCAGAGATTTGGGGGAGCTAAAATCGTGTATCGAAATTGAAAATGTGACTGGAACGGACAAGGGAGGGAGCTACTCAGCACTGCAGGTTCCCCCGAGCGGATCTGTGGTGGTACTGTGGAGGGAGAAGGTAAAGACAGCAGCTGCTGGAGATCAGAGTCAAAGTGTGTGGCACTGGGAGAGCACAGCCAGTCAGGCAGCATCCGAAGAGCAGGAGAGTCGATGTTTCGAGCACAAGCTCTTCATCAATTATCTGAAGGATATGGGTGGGATGTATTTCGCTTGGATAATCTAATTCTGGATAACCGAATGCCGGATAACATAGTTTAGCCAAGCATCAGGACCTTGCGATCTTGCTGGAATAATCTGATGTTCGAATAATCAAATGCCAGATAATCGAGGTTCCTCTGTATACCTTATTAAACACAAGAGTTAATCTGCTCAGGCCACGCTCCTTGTGCAGTGACAGGTTAAACAAGTGTGTGTTTGTTATCCACGTGGACACCTCACCCTCGTGAATCTTTCTCAAGTCTTCCTCGAGTGTCCGGGATCCACAGCTGCTGCAGGTATCATTCCTCACGGCAGCTTTGGAGATTTTCTTTCTCTGTATTTGACTGTCCAGTACAGTGGCCAAGTTCTGAATGACTCATGCCAGGTCTTCCTCTGGACTGAGCTGTCTGTCCTGAATTCCTGAAGATTTCTTAAGTTGAGTGCTTAAGGTCTGCACTGTTGACAAATCAATTTTTTTCTTTTTTTATTTCAAAAATATACTTTATTCACAAAATATGTTGATAATCTGAACAATTGGTCATGTCATATATATGTAAACATTCCATTTCTTTGTATACAGACACAGAGTAATCATTCATGTATACAGGTCTGTATGATTATGATCCACATATTTAGCTGGGGGGTCAGTGGAGCCCCCTTACTGAGTGGGGCCCCTGTGCTTAGGCAGGCAGGTGTTACACGGAGGTCTTTCCCCACCGCGCCTTGGCGGCAGCTGCCCCAAACGTCAGCGCGTCCCTCAACACGTAGTCCTGGACCTCGGAATGTGCCAGTCTGCAACACTCAGTCGGGGTCAACTCCTTCAGCTGGAAGATCAGCAGGTTTCGGACCACCCAGAGAGCGACTTTTTCTCTGTTACTGTCCTTTCCAGGCCAGCGTTTATTGCCCAGAGGGCAGTGTAGAGTCAACCACATCGCTGTGAGTCTGGTGTCACATGTAGGTCAGACCAGGTGAGGATAGCAGTGCCCTTCCCTGAAGGACGCTTGGTGAACTGGATGGGGTTTTTATGACAATTGCCAAACAAATTGAATTGGCTGCTGAGATCACTGTGTGAAATGCTGTGGTGACATCGTTGGCTAGTTTGTATTTTAGTTAATCTTTTCCCTGAACTGCCATTGGCTGCTCTCCACTGTTAGACCAAGCATTTATTTTACCAATGCTGTATCTAATGCTCAGGTCTGAACCGAACACCATAGAGTCATAGAACACACAAACAGACCCTTCACTCTAACTAGTTCAAACGGAGCATAATCGAGCGGTGACCTTATAGAGGTTGTTAAAATCATTAGGGGCATGGTTAGGATAAATAGACAAGGTCTATTCCCTGGGGTGGGGGAGTCCAGAACTAGAGGGCATAGGGTGAGAGGATAAAGATATATAAGAGACCTAAAGGGCAACTTTTCATACAGAGGGTGGTACGTGTATGGAATGAGCTGCCAGAGGAAATGGTGGAGGCTGGTACAATTGCAACATTTAAAAGGCATCTGGATGGATATATGAATAGGAAAGGTTTAGAGGGATATGGACCAAGTGCTGGCAAATTAGGTTAGGATATCTGGTCAGCATGGACAAGTTGGACCGAAGGTTACTGTAAATTCCGTGCTGTACAGCCCTACGACTCTATAATCCAAAATAAACTAGTCCCACCTGCCTGCTTCTCGCCCATATCCCACCTAAACAGCAAAGGTACCCACTCATGGTGTGCGCTAACATATCAAAGTTTACCATCCTTTACCAACACTAGTCCATTTTCTGGTCCTGGGCTTCACACCGGATGAGATGGGTCAGTTACTTGTAGTCTCAGTGCTTTTCCCTAACTTGTTGATACAGTTGTGATGGTGGGTACAGCTGACATTTGATATTCTTGTGGACAAAGTGGCTAAGGCCCTTACCAAGGAGCCCGGGACATGCCAGTGTCACTAGTCAGTGACTGGAAAGTGGCGCCATTTTTATTCTCTGCAAGAGAGCTCTTGTTTCTGGATGAATGCTAATCTGCACCCTCCTCACTGCTGCCCCAAACCTCCCAACACTCCCTCAGTTTGAGGATTGCAAAAAGCAGCCAAACGCTCAGTCTTTACTGGCTGGCCTTGGTTAATTTTGTAAAACAAAATCAGTTGCCAACATGCTTCAGCTGTGACCAAAGATCTTTTCTCACATGCACACATATTACTTCTCCAGTACGACCCTTTGACCCTTGTACTAGAGACTGTTACATGACCTTTCCTCCCAGTCCTTCCTTTTTTTGTCTGATATCTTTGGAATGACTATGAGCACACATTTGGAATCTCAGCCTCTTCCATCCCAAATCATGTATGATCCTCTGGTCCCTAATGTCCTGTTTCAGTCCATGTAGCTCCCTCACAAACTGTTCAACTCCCTCTCTGTGGAATCCCACCTGCCCGTCCATCTGTATCTCAGATGGGGTTAAGCAGGTGACTCCACTGGGGAGTCGCCATGACTCCCATTAGTTTAATGGAGAATGGATTACCCCATCCCCATCCTGTCTCTTGAATGGTCTTGGCCAACTCTCTCCGCTAATGCGAAAGTGAGGACTGCAGATGCTGGAGATCAAAGTCAAGATTGGTATGGTGCTGGAAAAGCACAGCAGGTCAGGCAGCATCCGAGGAGCAGGAAAATCAACCTCTCATTCCTGATGAAGAGCTTTTGCCCGAAATGTCGATTTTCCTGCTCCTCAGATGCTGCCTGACAGGCTGTGCTTTTCCAGCACCACTCTAATTAGGAAAATTGAATGCCCTACGTATTTGCATTACCGTGCCTGAACTCTGCAGGTGGTCAGGGACATAAAACTTTTGTTTTCACCTCAGCAACGTACAGGCTTCCTTAATCACTCGCCCTGTGTAATGTGTTCGCTGACTCAAATCCACCTGCAATCCACCTCTTCTCCCATTGTTCAAAGATGTTACAGAGTGGCACATTCCAACATCCAGGTTTACGTGATGAGGGACGTACTAAAGCCTGGGGCAGCTGCTACCCAGGCACAGTGGAGAAAGGCCATGCTTTCAACAGACAATAGACAATAGACAATAGGTGCAGGAGTAGGCCATTCTGCCCTTCGAGCCTGCACCACCATTCAATGTGATCATGGCTGATCATCCTTAATCAGTATCCTGTTCCTGCCTTATCTCCATAACCCTTGATTCCACTATCCTTGAGAGCCCTATCCAACTCTTTCTTAAATGAATCCAGAGACTGGGCCTCCACTGCCCTCTGGGGCAGAGCATTCCACACAGCCACCACTCTCTGGGCGAAGAAGTTTCTCCTCATCTCTGTCCTAAATGGTCTACCCCATATTTTTAAGCTGTGTCCTCTGGTTCAGCACTCACCCATCAGCGGAAACATGTTTCCTGCCTCCAGAGTGTCCAATCCTTTAATAATCTTATATGTCTCAATCAGATCCCCTCACAGTCTTCTAAACTCAAGGGTATACAAGCCCAGTCGCCCCAGTCTTTCAGTGTAAGGTAATCCCACCATTCCAGGAATTGACCTCGTGAACCTACACTGTACTCCCTCAATAGCCAGAATGTCTTTCCTCAAATTTGGAGACCAGAACTGCACACAGTACTCCAGGTGTGGTCTCACCAAGGCCCTGTACAGCTGCAGAAGAACCTCGCTGCTTCTATACTCAATCCCTCTTGTTATGAAGGCCAGCATGCTATTAGCCTTCTTCACTACCTGCTGTACCTGCATGCTTACCTTCATTGACTAGTGTACAAGAACACCCAGAATCCTCCTCACATTTCACCCTGCCACCCAGCTTAGTAACATTAGCAAATTTGCTAATGTTATTACTAATACCATCTTCTATATCATTAATATATATTGTAAAAAGCTGCGGTCCCAGCACGGATCCCTGCGGTACCCCACTGGTCACTGCCTGCCATCCCGAAATGGAGCCGTTCATCACTACTCTTTGTTTCCTGTCAGCCAACCAACTTTCAATCCAAGTTAGTACTTTGCCCCCAATACCATGTGCCCTAATTTTAGCTCACTAACCTTTCTGCTGAGATTAAATGGTGGACCCTCCCAGTGCCTCAACTGCATATGAATGTAATCTTGCACAAACAAGAGATGACTTTGGTTTCTTTGTTGGATAGAATCAAACTCCAAGGTTTGTGTGTTTTCGTCAAACAGAACTGAACTGCTTTAGTGACTTCGTATTAGATTAGATTAGATTACTGACAGTGTGGAAACAGGCCCTTCGGCCCAACAAGTCCACACCACCCCGCCGAAGCACAACCCACCCCTACCCCTACATTTACCCCTTACCTAACACTACGGGCAATTTAGCATGGCCAATTCACCTGACCTGCACATCTTTGTGACTGTGGGAGGAAACCAGAGCACCCGGAGGAAACCGGAGCACCCGGAGGAAACCCACGCAGACACGGGGAGGACGTGCAAACTCCACACAGTCAGTCGCCTGAGGCGGGAATTGAACCCGGGTCTCTGGCGCTGTGAGGCAGCAGTGCTAACCACTGTGCCACCGTGCCGCCCCATGTTTATGAATTTTTTTTATGAAGTTAGTACGCTTTTGAAATTAAAAATAAATTGTGGCTGAACAGGCTCATGTTGGCTAGGCTTCCACCCAACTCGTAAACTGGTCAGTAATGACCAAACTATCAACTTTGCCGACTCGGTCTATCAGGTCCTTGCAATTTATCTTGCCTCAGTTCGATTACTTTGACCCTTGTAATAGAGACTGTTACATGACCTTTCCTCCCAGTCCTCCCTTTCTTGTCTGATGCCTTTGGAATGTCTATGATGTCCTCCATGGTGAAGGACAATGTGAAATGTTGGTTTAAATTCCCTGCCATTTCCCCTTCCCCATTATCAATTCTCAGTTGCATCCTCCAACGGTCCCCATTCACTTTAGTTACTCTTTCTTTTTATATCCTTGGAGATGTTCTTGCTGTTTACTTTTATATATCTGGCCAATTTACTCTCAATAAATAATTTTCTCCCCTTTTACTCATCTGCTGCTGGTTCCTAAGAAAAGAGCCCCAATCCTCTTGACTACCATGCGTTTTTGCTGCGTTACTTTAATTGGATATACTTCTTGACGGCTTTTATTAATCACAGGTGATTCACACTTTCTCACTGAGGTTTTTGCTGAACGTTATGAAGTATCTGTTTAAACGTCGATCATTGCTCATCTGCTGACCTCTGCCTTCCCCACCCCAGGTAAAAACAATGACTGCAGAATGGAAACCAGATTCTGGATCAGTGGTTCTGGAAGAGCACAGCAATTCAGGCAGCATCCAAGGACAGGCAAAATCAACGTTTCGGGCAAAAGCCCTTCATCAGGAATAAAGGCAGAGAGCCTGAAGCGTGGAGAGATAAGCTAGAGGAGGGTGGGGGTGGGGAGAGAGTAGCATAGAGTACAATAGGTCAGTGGGGAAGGAGATGAAGGTGATAGGTCAGGGAGGAGAGGGTGGAGTGGATAGGTGGAAAAGGAGCTGGGCAGGTCGGACAAGTCCGGACAGGTCAGGGGATCGAGTTTCTGGAGGTTAGAAGCTAGGATGAGGTGGGGGAAGGGGAAATGAGGAAACTGTTAAAATCCACATTGATGCCCTGGGGTTGAAGTGTTCCGAGGCAGAAGATGAGGCGTTCTTCCTCCAGGCATCTGGTGGTGAGGGAGCGGCGGTGAAGGAGGCCCAGGACCTCCATGTCCATG
>NW_025215308.1:44372-48849 GCF_004010195.1 Chiloscyllium plagiosum
CCACGCTTCAGGCTCTCTGCCTTTATTCCGGATGAAGGGCTTTTGCCCGAAACGTCGATTTTGCCTGTCCTCGGATGCCGCCTGAATTGCTGTGCTCTTCCAGCACCACTGATCCAGAACCTCCCCACCCCAGTCCCCTCCAGACAACTCTTCCTTCATCTGCTGACCTCTGCCCTCCCCACCCCAGTCTATTCCCCCAACCCACTTCAGACAGATTTTCCTTCATCCCTCGGTAATCGCCCTTATTTCATTTGAGGACACTGATTTGAGAACCAAGATGTGCTCTCTCTCAAACTGAATTTGAAATTCTGATTCCTGATGAAGGGCTTATGCCCGAAACGTCGACTCTCCTGCTCATCGGATGCTGCCTGGCCTGACCACACTTTCAACTCTGATCTCCAGCATCTGCAGTCCTCACTTTCTCCGAACTGAATTGAAATTCTACCATGTTGTGATTGCTACCTCCCTGAAGATCCTCAGATCTCAAATTAATCTTCATTGCATATTGCTAGTGTTATGGATCAGACCAAACCCCCTCAAACTATTCAGGAGATAGTCTAGATGCTAACCTTTTCTTATTTTGAAGGTAAATGTGGTACGTTGCTTTTCAGATGCAATTCGATTGGTCACCTACTGGATTTAAAGCAAAAACATTATTCATCCACTATAGTTAAAATACAACCAAAGAGAAAAGGAATTGGAATAATTTAGCTCTGTTGGAAAACTTACCAGAATAATAGATACAGTTACTATTACTAATTAACTGTTCCAATACAGTAACATCCCATAAACACATCCTTTGCAAAAGACAAATTCACAAGACAGATTATCTCACAAACAATTCCAGTAGGAGGCACAGAACCCACAGGTTTTGGCTGTAACTGAGAGAAGGAAAAAATGGCTTCCATTTCTCCAAGAGTCCAACAACTAATGGAAGCTAAAACTAAAATTCTGTGGGTGGGAGCCTGACCACACTTGTTCAGGCTGCTCCTATTGTTCCAACTTTTTTTGAAAAAAAATCTAAGACTTCACAAGTTGCCTTTCTTCTCAGAGACCGCTCACTGCCTCAGCCTTAAAAATCTCTCTTCAAAAAACAAAGGACAAAATAATCTCTTAAAGCCATAGCATTGTCACGCTAGATCTAAAGAGAGCCTATTCTTGGGTAGGTAGTACGATACTGCTCTGAGAAACAATGATGCAATAACGCATTCTCCACATTTGTCTTCCATGTTAATTTCACCCATCTGATTTGTTCAATCAATGTGCAGATTCAAATCATCCAGGTTAATTGTAATGCTTTTCTTCCAAGCCTCTATTACCCCCTGAAGTAGACTTTGTCCCCGCGTGAGGCAATTCTTTGGGAAACTATTGACGACTCCCATCTGGGACTTCTTTTTCGTGCCATTCCTTATTTCCACCCAAAGTGATCGCGTATCCTGATCTATTGCACACTGATCACCTCCTTTATTATCAAATCTACCCCACCTCCCTTTTTGTCTGTTCTTCTCGAACATCAAATACCCTTGAATATTGGGTTCCAAATGTAGGTCGCCATGTCTATTTCAATTTGAACCCGCCAACTCCTTTATCTTGTTTCAAACATTGCATGCAGATTAAAAAACCTCAAGCCGTGACATTTTACCATTATAACTTCATCTGGTTCCAATTTCTGCTGAATCAGCTCTTTATATTCTCTGCCCCTTCCTGTCACAGTTGGATTATGTTTGTCTCTTGACTACCCAGCACCCCTGTTTTCTTGTTTCTTTTTAAACCTCCCTTCAATTGAACCCATCCCCAAGTAATTTATTTAAAAACGTACCCACAATTCTTGTTGTACGATTCACGGGTTCCAACATCTTTAAAATGATGCCCATGGAACAAATCCCTTTTTATCCAACACTAGTGCCAGTGCCATATCAGTCACAACCAATTTCTTCGAATGCCTACAGTGTGGAAGCAGGCCATTCAGCCCATCATGACCATATCAACCCTCTGAAAAACAGACTACCCCCATGACCTCTCTCTGTGTAACCCTCTATTGCCCCTTGGCCAACCCTCATAACCTGTACATGTTTGGGAAGAAGCCCACACAGACAGTCACCTGAGACTGGGATGAACCCAGGTCCCTGGCACTGAGAGGTAGCAGTGCTAACCACTGAGCCACCATGCCAGCCCATTTCTGCTACACTACTCTTTCAGCCATGCAATTACCCCATGCTGATTTACTTGTGGCTCAGGTCCTAATGCTGAGAATCTTTGTGCTGTTGTGTTTTAATTTTACTCCAAGTTGCTCATCATCCCTCAGTGGAACCTCTTTCCCAGTCCCATGTCGTAGACACTTATGTGAACTGTGACAACAGGATTCTTCCCCTCCCACTCCAATTTCCTCTGCAGCGTAGAAATGGTGTCCTGAACCTTCAGACTCACTCCCATATCTGGCAGGTGGTCCAGCTCAGACTTTCTCCATATTGGGAACTGAGTGCGTTCTCCGGCTGCCACATCACTCACCGGTTCCATATCAACACAGAGTCTGATGTCACCATTTGGTTTATGCACAATTCCAGTAGAGTTCACCCACGATGTTGATTCTTCCATTAGTTCAATGCTGTCTTGGTCAATCAATTGCTTTACTTAAACCTCAGCTTTCTCTTTCGGATCAGAAGACGTTCTGCGTTTAGGATGGGCTATAGACCCAATGCTGTTGTCAGTGGTGAATCTCATTTAGCAGTTGCGCAATTTCCCAATTTCCTGAAACACTGACTTATCAAAGTTCCCCATAGGATTTCACCAAATATGTTTTTAATCCAAACACGTAGCACTGTTACAATTTGGACAGCTGCTCTCCTCAGAACAGGCTCACGGTTCTCCTCAATCAGTACAGATTTTGCCTCTACATTCTGACCACAGCTCTCACATCCACAGTGAAGCATCCAGCAGCTTGAAGTGGAGCTTTTGAGAAAGTCATTGAGTCATATAGCACGGAAACAGGCCCTTCGTTCTGACCTCATGCATGGTGACCAGATATCCTAAATTAATCTAGTCCCATTTGCCAGCATTGACATATATCCCCCTGAATAGAATTGAATGCAGTATTCCAATAGTGGCCTAACCAATGTCGTGTACAGTCACAGCATGGCCTCCCAACTCCTACACTCAATGCACTGACCTATAAATGCAAGTGTACTAAACAGCTTCTTCATTACTCTATGTGCCTGCGCCTCCACTTTCAAGGAACTACGAACCTGAACCCCAAGGTCTCTTTGTTCAGCAACATTCCCCTGCACCTACCATTAACTGCATAGGTCCTGCCCTGATTTGTTTTACCAAAATGCAGCACCTCACATTTATCCAAATTAAACTCCATCTACCACTTCTCAGCCCGTCTGATCAAGGTCCTGTTGCACTCTGAGGCAACCTTCTTCGTTGTCCACTACACCCATCAATTTTGGTGTCAACTGTGGAGCAAGGATAGAGGTTTTTTTAGATGTGTACTTGATCCTCCTTGACTTCAGTTCTCTCAGCAGTGCTCTGTCAGTGACAAGTTACTGTCTCTGCCTGAATAAGGCTCATTCCAACACCACGAACAATTCTCACTTTTGCATTTTCTCACAGCCGCTCCGGTTGACAATATCCAGGATTGATATTGATGTCCTTACTCTCAACATCTTCTTCAACTCATTTCACAACTTGAGGAATAAAACAGTTTGACAACAGTAACACTTGAAAATGATTGCACCAGTCATTCTAGTTCTCCATTTTAAACTATACAAGTCAGACCACTGTGTCTCATTCACCAGATATTGTTCTTCTGGGCAGTTATGATCCTTTCATTGCTCTTTTCTTTATATAGTTCAACAGAGCTTAGAACCCCTACATGGTGAAAACAGGCCATTGGGCCCAACAAGTCCACACTGACCCTCTGAAGAGTATCCAACTCAGAACCATTCCCCTACCCTATCAATTGACATTTGTCCTGATTAACGCACCTAATCTACACAGCCCTGAACATGATGTGCAATTTAGCATGGCCAGTTCACCTAAACTGCACACGTTTGGACTGTGGGAGGAAACCGGAGCAAACCCCACACAGACACGGGGAGGATGTGCAAACTCCACCCAGATGGTTGCCCAAGGCTGGAATCGAACCCAGGTCCCGTGAGGCAGCAATGCTCACCACTGAGCCACCGTGCCCATCCCAAAGCTTCCCCAGCTTTGCTTCTACATTTCTGAGCGAAGTAGCCTTCGCCCCCAAAATTCTCTGCATATCTTTCTCTTGGAAGTGCAGCAGGCATCTCTTCCATTGGGGAGAAAGTAAAGACTGCAGATGCTGGAGATCAGAGCTGAAAGGCTCTGATCTCCAGCAGAGCTGAAGAAGGGCTTATGCCCGAAATGTCGATTCTCCTTCTCCTTTGATGCTGCCTGACCTGCTGCGCTTTTCCAGCAACACATTTTTAAGCTCTGATCCCCAGTATCTGCA
>NW_025215308.1:50718-66009 GCF_004010195.1 Chiloscyllium plagiosum
AGCCCATCCCTCCACCCCCCACCCTCGTTAGTCAGGCTTCTTATTTTTAAAAAACGCTTTCCCTTCCATTGAGGTAGGTGCTCTGATCTACCAACATCCTGGGGGTTATCATTGACCAGAAACTCCTCAACTGGACTCACCACAGACACACAGTGGCTAAAGAGCATGTCAGAGGTGAGGAATACTGCAGTGAGTAACTCACCTCCTGACTCCTCAAAGCCTGTCCACCATCTACAAGGCACAAGTCCCGAGTGTGGTGCAATACTCCCCACTTGCTGAGCTGGGGGCTGCTCCAACAACACTCAAGAGATTTCACACCATCCAGGACAAACCAGCTCCTTGATTGACACCACAACCTCAAGCATCCACTCCCTCCACCCCCGACGCTCAGTAGCAGCAGTGTGTCCTGTCTACAAGATGCACTTCAGACATTCACCAAAGATCCTCAGACAGCACCTTCCAAACCCACCACCACTTTCACCGAGGAGGACAAGGGCAGCAGATACAGGGGAATACCGTCACGCGAAAGTTCCTCTCAAAGTCATTCGCCATTCTGATTTGGAAAAATATCACCGTTCCTTCACTGTCACTGGGTCACAATCCTGGAACTCCCTTCCTTGCTCGATGTGGCCATCTCTTACAACACAGTGCATTCTACCAACTCTGTCTCTGACTTACTGACTCTCTGGGGACAGCTGTTTGAGGCCCTCCCTTTCTGCTCGTAATTCCAGTGTCAGTTGATGAGGTACCAACTGCACATTTGTCAAAAAATGGAGACCGTCTGTATCTGCGTTTGTCATGTTTTGTGTCTTTGTCCCTGTCTCTGATGACGGTGGCTCAGTGGTTAGCACTGCTGCCTGTCTGCGCCAGGGACCCAGGTTCAATTCCAGCCTCAGTCTGAGTGGCGTTTGCTCATTCTCCCTGTGTCTGCGTGAGTTTCCTCTGGGTGCTCCGATGTCCTCCCACAGTCAAAACATGTGCAGGTTAGGGTGAATTGGCCATGCTAAATTACCCATAGTGTTCAGGGGTGTGTAGGTTAGGGTGAATTGGCCGTGCTAAACTACCCATAGTGTTCAGGGGTGTGTAGGTTAGGGTGAATTGTGTCCATGTTAAATTACCCATAGTGCTCAGGGATGTGTAAGTTAGGGTGACTTGGCCATGCTAAACTACCCATAGTGTTCAGGGATGTGAAGGTTAGGGTGACTTGGCCATGCTAAACTACCCATAGTGTTTAGGGGTGTGTAGGTTAGGGTGAATTGGCCATTCTAAATTACCCCATAGTATTCAGGGATGTGTAGGTTAGGGTGAATTGGCCATGCTAAATTACCCATAGTGTTCAGGGATGTGAAGGTTAGGGTGAATTGGCCATTCTAAATTACCCCATAGTGTTCAGGGATGTGTAGGTTAGGGTGAATTGGCCATGCTAAATTACCCATAGTGTTCAGGGATGTGCAGGTTAGGGTGAATTGTGTCCATGCTAAATTACCCATAGTGTTCAGGGATGTGAAGGTTAGGGTGAATTGGCCATGCTAAATTACCCATAGTGTTCAGGGATGTGTAGGTTCGGGTAAATTGACCATACTAAATTACCCATAGTGTTCAGGGATGTATAGGTTAGGGTGAATTGGCCATGAGTGTTCAGGGATGTGTAGGTTCGGGTAAATTGGCCATGCTAAATTACCCATAGTGTTCAGGGATGTATAGGTTAGGGTGAATTGGCCATGCTAAATTACCCATAGTGTTTAGGGTGTGTAGGTTAGGGTAAATTGGCCACGCTAAATTACCCATAGTATTCAGGGATGTGTAGGTTCGGGTGAATTGGCCATGCTAAATTACCCATAGTGTTCATGGATGTGTAGATTAGGGTGAATTGGCCATGCTAAATTGCCCATAATGTTCAGGCATGTGTAGGTTAGGGTGAATTGTGTCCATGCTAAGTTACCCATAGTGTTCAGGGATGTGCAGGTTCAGGTGAATTGGCCATGCTTAATTACCCATAGTGTTCAGGGATGTATAGGTTAGGGTGAATTGGCCATGCTAAATTACCCATAGTGTTCAGGGATGTATAGGTTAGGGTGAATTGGCCATGCTAAATTACCCGACTCACTTTCTCCTCCATGCTAAGTTACCCATAGTGTTCAGGGATGTGCAGGTTCAGGTGAATTGGCCATGCTAAGTTACCCCATAGTGTTCAGGGATGTGCAGGTTCGGGTGAATTGGCCATGCTAAATTACCCATAGTGTTCAGGGGTATGTAGGTGAGGGTGAATTGGTCGTGCTAAATTACCCATAGTGTTCAGGATGTGTAAGCTCGGTCAGTCAGGTTAGTCAGAGGTAAACGTAATGTAATAAGGTCGGGGAATGGGTTTGGATCGGGTTACTCTTCAGAGGGTCGGTGTGGGCTTGTTAGGCAGAAGGGCCTGTTTCCACACTGTCGGGATTCTATGATCTGCTGAAACCCTTGTCCATGGCTTTGCAATCTCTGGCCATGACCATTTCAAATCACCCCAGCTCACCTCCTGAAACTTGAGGTTACCCAAAACTCTGCTGTCTATGTCTTAACTCATTAATTCCCAATAATTCATTACTCCTGTGCTTGTTAACCACATTGACTCTAAGTTAAGTAATTTGTCTATTTTAAAATTCAAATCTAATTTCAAATACCTTCATGGTTTTGCCCCTTCCTACTCTGTAACCTTTTCCAATCCCAAAGCTGCCCAAGATGTTCAGTGCTGATGTCTTGATTTTCCCCATTTTTACTTGGTATCCTATTGGATGTGGAGCCTTCCACTTCTGGAACATTAACACTGGAATTCCTTCCATAAACGTCTTTGGTACTCAACCTTTCTTTCGTCTTTAAGATGTACTTTAAAACTAACCTCTTTGACCGGGATTTTGGTCATCTGACCTCGCTGTTATTCAAGCTATTTCACAGAATGTGGGCCTCACTGGTAGTTGCCCTTGAGAAGCTGACACTGAGCTGTTGCCTTGAATTTCCATCATCTGTGTGGGGTTGATACACCCACAATGTTTCTGGAAAGGGCACTCCAGGATTTTGACCTGGAAGAACAGCAATAAATTTCCAATGGAGGGTGACTATCATGGAGGGGAATTTGCATGTATGGTGCTCCCATGTATCTGCTGCCCCTTGTCCTTCCAGCTGACACAGGGCACAGGTTTGGAAGGCACTGTTTTGTTGTGTGGAATGTGGTCTTTCAGTATTCCTGTGAAGCACCTGTGTTTTTTGCCATTCTGAAGCTGCTACACATATGCAATTTGTTGTTGGCTTCATACGTTTCACTTCTTGTTTCCCTCAGACTATGAGTTGATGGTGAACCCCAAAGTTTTCCCTCAGGTGAAGCTGGGCGACATTGTGGAGATTGCACATATTAATGATGAGTACAGGTAAATACACCAGCTTGGTTGCAGTGAATTGCTTTCAGTTGAATGTTACTACTTATGAGGCACAGAACCTTTCTTGTTACATGTGCAACACAAAAGGTTTAGTGTATTATTTCTGTGATTAACTTCCAGAGTTACAATATCTTTAAACAGTCAAAAACAGTTTGGTGCTGTTGTGCTGGATGAGCAGCAACACATTTTTTCTTTGCTCGAACTAAATTAGACCGGGGTTGAAAAATTGGTGTGGGTGTGCAGGAATATTGGAAGGTGACTTACATGGGTCTCGTGCATTACTGATGTCCGCATCGATCTTCATATAGTTATACAGCACAGAAACAGACCCTTTTGGTCCAATCAGTCCACACTATGTTCTAAAATTAAACTAGTCCCACCTGCCTGCGCTTAGCCCATATCCATCTAAATCTTTTCTATTCATGTCGCTGTCCAAATGCTTTTTAAATCTTGTAACTGTGCCTGCATCCAGCACTTTCTCTGGCAGTTCATTCCACAACAAACCAGTCTCTATATATAAAGTTGCCCCTTATATCCCTTTTAAATCTTTCTCCTCTCATCTTAACAATATGCCTCTAGTTTTGAACTCCCCATCCTAGGGAAAAGATCATTGCTATTGTCCCTTAGCTTTGTCCCTTCTGATTTTATAAACCTCACTAAGGCCCCTCCTCGACCTCCTATGCTCTAGTGAAAGAAGCCCCAAGCCCTTCCAGTCTATTTGTGATATCTCAAACACTTCATTCCCAGCCACATTCTGTTAAATCTCTTCTGAACCCTCTCCAGTTTAATGATACCCTTTCTATAACCTATTTGTGTCACCTCATCCCAGTGTGGCATCAGGGTTGGGTGCCAGATGGGAGTGGTTGAGGATGAGTTGCCGTGTCCTGTGACTCTACACTTGAAGTGCAGCACTGACTGAGAGTTGGATCATCTGGCTGTTTCAGTTTTTTTTAAGATTAGATTACTTACAATGTGGAAACAGGCCCTTCAGCCCAACATGTCCACACTGACCCGCCGAAGCGCACGCACCCAGGCCCATTCCCTTACATTTACCCCTGCACCAACACTACGGGTAATTTAGCATGGCCAAGTCACCTAACCTGCACATTTTTGGACTGTGGGAGGAAACCGGAGCACCCGGAGGAAACCCACACAGATACGGGGAGAACGTGCAAACTCCACACAGACAGTTGCCAGAGGCGGGAATTGAACCCGGGTCTCTGGCGCTGTGAGGCAGCAGTGCTAACCACTGTGCCACACGTTTGCAGGAAGGGAAGGAACTGAAGATGAGGAGGAGTAAGTAACTTAAAAACAGGAGGACGAGATGTAAATATTACCTCAGACCTTTGAGTAGTTGGGACATCACGTAGAGGATGCTGGTGAGGTCTTTTCTGGAGTACCGTGTCCAGTTGTGGTCGTACTGTTAATATTATTAACAGGAGAGGCTTCAGAAAAGATTTACCAGGATGTTGCTGGGAATGGAAGGTTTGAGTTATAAAAATAGACTGGAAAGGCTGGAACATTTTCCACTGGACTGCGGGAGGTTCAGGGGTGACCATATACATAGGTTTGTAATATCATGAAAGGCATCGAGAAGGTGAATGGCAACGTTCTTTCCCTTACGGTGGGAGAGTTTATTACAAGGGGGCGTACATTTAAGGTGAGAGGTGAAAGATTTAAAAGAGACGGGAGGCGCAACCTTTTTACACAGCATGATTCGTGTGTGGAATGAACTTCCAGAGGAAGCAGTGGATGGGGGTCATAGGGTGTAGGTTTGCTCGCTGAGCTGTAGGTTTGATATCCAGGCGTTTCATTACCTGGCTCGGTAACATCATCAGTGGCGACCTCCAAGTGAAGCGAAGCTGTTGTCTCCTGCTTTCTATTTATATCTTTCTCCTGGATGGGGTTCCTGGGGTTTGTGGTGATGTAATTTCCTGTTCGTTTTCTGAGGGGATGATAGATGGCATCTAGATCTATGTGTTTGTTTATGGCGTTGTGGTTGGAGTGCCAGGCCTCTAGGAATTCTCTGGCATGTCTTTGCTTAGCCTGCCCCAGGATAGCTGTGTTGTCCCAGTCGAAATGGTGTTTTTTTCATCCGTGTGTAGGGCTATGAGGGAGAGGGAGGTCGTGACTTTTTGTGGCTAGCTGGTGTTCGTGTGGCCTGGTGGCTAACTTTCTTCCTGTTTGTCCTACATAGTGTTTGTGGCAGTCCTTGCATGGAATTTTGTAGATGATGTTGGTTTTGTCCATGGGTTGTACTGGGTCTTTTTTTAAGTTTGTTAGTTTTTGTTTGAGAATGTTGGTGGGTTTGTGTGCTACTAGGATTCTGAGGGGCCTTAGTAGTCTGGCTGTCATTTCTGAAACTTCTTTGATGTATGGTAAGGTGGTTAGGGTTTCTGGCTGTGTTTGGTCTGCTTGTCGTGGTTTGTTCTTGAGGAATCTGCGGACTGTATTTTTTGAGTATCTGTTCTTCTTGAATACGTTGTATAGGTGCTTCTCCTTTGTTTTCCAAAGTTCGTCAGTGCTGCAGTGGGGGTCATGAGTAGGAAAGGTTTAGATGGATAATGGCCAAGTGTATGCAGGTTTAATTTGAATGCATGGTTAGCATGGACTGATTGGACCGAAGGGTCTGTTTCTGTGCTGTGTAACTCTGAGCAATCTCTCTACTCTCAACCAGGACTGGCCAAAAGTGGCTGATATTGTGGGGCGGTCACTCTGATCCTTCAATCCCAGTTCATTTCTTAGCGAGGCTCAATGTGCTGTTGGGAAGGTGGATTTTGCAAAACTGCAGGGAGCGGCTGTACCTTGGGTGTTCTGATGTGGTGAGTGGTCAGGGACAGGGGGGGGGCGGCGTGACTCCGCAAGTGAGGCAGGTCGAGGAGGCACCTCGAGGACAGGTGTGCAGCAGTGTCAGCCTCTGCAACAAGTTTGAGTTCCTCTCAGTTTGAGAGTGGGGGCTGTGGGACGGATGAGCGAATTGATCACGGTACGGGAAGCCATTCCAGCAGGAGAAGGAGGGGGGGAGAGCAGGCAGGAAAGTGGCAGTCGTAGGGGACTGCACGGTCGGGGGATGGACACTGCAACAAAGAGTATGGGTCCAGCCACTCTGTTCGCTATCCCCTGCCAGGGTTCAGGATACCTGCTGTGGGCTGGGAGGGAGACAATGCAGTTGTCATTTTACAAATTACTTATCTTCCCTTTCCCCGTACATGGAGCATAATCATTGTTATATTGTCTCTTTTATTCACAGCCCGCTGCTTCTTCAGGTGAAATCTTTGAAAGAAGACTTGCAGAAAGGTAACCCGGTGAATTATTTTGCACCGTTTCCTGCAGTGGCTGGGCAAGAGTGGAATTTAGCAGGTGGTGAACACTGTTGGTGTTAAACAGGCTGATACAAACAAACAGTAACATCAGAGCTAAGACTGGGGTGACCACTAATTTTACACACGTCACCGAATTGGTATTGTGAAGTCAGAACTGAGTTTGGATCAATCACAGATGGGAGTGTATCACTGGATCAGTGACCTCCAGAAACTCAGGCTAATGCTCTGAGTCATGGGTTCAAATCCCAAATCTGGTGGAATTTTATATTTAATAATAACCTCAGAAGGTTGATCTTGAAATTATCACCAATTAACAATTCATCTGGTTCACTAACATCCATTACAGAAGGAAATCTTTACCTTCTTACCTGGTGAGGTGTGATCCCAAACCCCTAATCTTGTGGCTGGTCCTTTAAAGTGCCCCCTGAAATGTCCGAGCGGTTTACCACCACGTTCTTAAAGACAAATTGGACAGGTAGCAAACGCCAGCAATGCCCACATCACAAGGATGAATTTTCTTTTTAAAAATCAACACACATGGGAAAAGAGTCTTTCTCCATTCTCAAAGCTGCTTATGGTCGAGGAGTTTTGCATTGCAGAGGTAGGACGTGTAAGGAAGACAGATGCCAAATTTAAAATGCGTCGGAAGACGAGAACATTGACATGTTACAAAAGGGAAGTGTGGTACTTTCCACAGGGCCTTACCTGTGAAGAAGAGGAAGGCCTAGCTATGTTGTTGTTGACTGAGGGAAGAACACTAGCGCAGGCAAGAGCAGGAATCGCTGCACCTCTTCAAATATTAAACTTTAAAACAGAAACAGACACCTGTGGATGCTGGAAATCTAAAATGATGGCAGAAAATGTTGACATTCTCAGCAGTCCAGGCACACACAGTGGACAGAAAGTAAAGGTGCTTTTCTTCATTCATTGGCGTCGCTGGCTGGGCCTACCCATCCCAAAATGCCCCTTGAGAAGGTGGTGGTGAGCTGCCTTTTGAACTGCTGCAATCCATGTGATTGCATTGACCCACAATACCGTTAGGGAGGGAATTCCAAGATTTTGACCCAGAGAAGAACCAGTGATGTATTTCCAAGACAGGATGGAGGGGAGATTGCAGGTGGTGGTGTTTCCACGTATCTGCTGCCCTTGTCCTCCTCGGTGAAAGTGGTGGTGGGTTTGGAAGGTGCTGTCTGAGGATCTTTGGTGATGTCTGAAATGCATCTTGTAGACAGTACACACTGCTGCTACTGAGCGTCGGTGGTGGAGGGAGTGGATGCTTGAGGATGTGGTGTCAGTCAAGGAGCTGGTTTGTCCTGGATGGTGTGAAATCTCTTGAGTGTTGTTGGAGCAGCCCCCAGCTCGGCAAGTGGGGAGTATTGCACCACACTCGGGACTTGTGCCTTGTAGATGGTGGACAGGCTTTGAGGAGTCAGGAGGTGAGTTACTCACTGCAGTATTCCTCACCTCTGACATGCTCTTGTAGTCACTGTGTTTATGTGGCCAGTCCAGTGAGTTTTTGGTCAATGGTTCAAGCTGGGTGTTTTTGGAAGAGCCTTGCTGAGTGGCTTGAGCTTTTTCTATTTCTATTTGAAAGTAACAGTTCTGGGTTTATTTAGTTATCTGCTGGGATCCCTGGGGTAACCCTGTCGCACTATAGTGGGTTCTACGTCTAATTAATCACCCATTCCCCCTTCCAGGGCAGGCTACAGACAGCAGCTGTGAGCTGAAGTGACCCTAACGCCTCTGGAGTGAGACCAAGGGTAGGCTCCAAATCTGTGATAGTGAGGCACAGAGGAAAACCTCTGTCCCTGCTTTGATGCATTCAGTAAATCTTCTTCTGCCGAGCTCTTCCAGTCAGGAGGTGCTGGCTTAGGCTCTCTCCCTGTTACAAAGCTTCATTTGTACTGACGATAAACATGGGAGGTCAGACAGGAGCACGGGTGTGCTGTTCGGCCCCTCGAGTCTGTCCCAGCTCTGTCTGGATCCCATATGACCTTTACCTCTAGATCAGCCAATCTGTGACTGTTCAATGATTGAACTTCTAGAGCTCTCTGGGCTCAACCATTCCAAAGATTCTTCACCCTCTATGTGAAGAAATTCCCCCTCATCTCAGTCCTCACCGGCTGATGTCCTTAATCCGAGACTACCTGCCCTGTTTGTGGACCTAACCTGGAGAAACAGCCTTCCTGAATCTAAGGCTTCTATGGTCTGATCTCTCCCTTCAGCTTCCTCTTTATTAACTTTGCTCTCTCTCTCTCTCTCTCCCCTAATCCTTTTCAAAATTCCTGTTTCCTTGTGTATTTAGCTCCATATCTCATTCCGGCTTTAGTGTCGCCCCCATGACTTTATTTTTTGATAAATTCTTGTAAACTTTTCTCCTCAGACTTCCATTGCTGCTTTGAAGGTCTGTCCAGTTCCAACCTTACCAGCTACAGTTATTCCCCAATTCTCTACTTTGTGTGTGTGTGTGTGTGTGTGTGTGTGTGTGTGTTATAGTTAGGTTTATAGTTAGGTTGGTTTATTGTAGGTGCAGTTCCAGCAGCCAGCCGCCTGTGCAGAGGTTCAGCAGCAGGATGTCCAAGAACCTTTATGGACGGCAAAAATAGTTGTGCAGCAGCTTTGTTTTCTTCAAATAAAATCTCATCAGTATGTCTGGGGTGGGGGAGGGGGCATGGAAATAAATTCTTTTTGAGGCTCGTTATGACATAAATATAATTACATATCCTGTTGTTTGCCTCAGAAACTATTAGTGTGGACCAGACTGTGGCCCAGGTGTTTAAACTTCGGGCTTACCAGGATGTCTATGTCAATATTGTGGATCCCAAGGTGAGTGATGTGTTTTGTTTTTATCTCCTGCACTTATTTCTCCACCACCTGTACATTGTTATCTTAGAATTATAGAATCCCCACAGTGTGGAAACGGGCCATTGAGCCTACCAAGTCCACACCCTCTCTTCCCCTCCCCGCCTCGGGGAGGGTCTGAGAGGATAAGTAACTGGAATCCAGGCCGCTCTTTCTGAATGTTGTTTGATTCACACCCAACTCAATTTTTTTACTTGCAGTTAGTACCCAACAAAAAGGACCTTCTCTCTCTGGCCTGGCAGCCGCCTGTCTTCCATTTGGAAACTTTGCTCCTGTTTTGCAGAGTCACACAGCATGAAAACAGACCCCTCAGTCCATCGATTCCATGTTGACCATGCTCCGAAACTAAACTGGTCCCATTTGCCTGTATTCGGCCCAGCTCCCCGCAAAGCTTTGCGATTCATGTATTTATTTAAATGTCTTTTAAATGTTGTAACTGTACCCACCACTTCCTCTGGCAGATCATTCCGCACATGAACCACTCTCTGTGTGAAAAAATTGCCCCTCATACCCTTTTTAAAACTCTCCCCTCTCGCCTTAATAACACACCCTCGAGTTTTTCTTTGAGACATGCATGGTACAGACACCCGGTGATCTCTCACATTAAAAGCTTCACGGGGGAAGGGGGCAGGGTCTCTACATTTACCAGAGGGTAAATAGAGCTTGTTACATTGAGAGCTGTCCAATGCTCTGATGAGACTGTCTGGTTTTTGTGGGGTTTCTGTCTGTGTCTTTTTGAGGGTAAAATGCGTGGGAGTATCAGGAGATGTATGTATTTCATGGTAACCCTCTCCTCCCCCTGTTATTTATGAATGTACCCCAGATTTCAGTGTGTTCACTGGTTGTGTTAAAAGATGATGTTTTTGGAAGCTGGGTATTAATTTCCAACTGGCTGTAATTGCGCTCTTGTGGGTGCTCACTGTCTGAATCTGTAACAGGATGTGGCGCTTGACCTGGTGGAGCTTACCTTCAAGGACCAGTACATTGGACGCAGTGACATGTGGCGGTTAAAGAAAAACCTGGTAAGTTGGAGATCAGTTTTCAGTTCACTGTGGCCATGGACTGCTTCTGAGTTCCTTTCTTCGGTCGATAAACAGATCACCTCTGCCTGCTTGTTGCACTCACCTTTGGAACAGAAACCCAATGGTGCTGGAAAAGCACAGCAGGCCAGGCAGCATCCGAGGAGCAGGAAAATTGACGTTTCAGGCAAAAGCCCTTCATCATCATCATCATCGTCATTCCTGATGAAGGGCTTTTGCCTGAACCTTTGATTTTCCTGCTCCCCAGATGCAGCCTGACCTGCTGTGCTTTTCCAGCACCACTCTGATCTAAACCTCTAGTTTCCAGCATCTGCAGCCCTCACTTTTGCCTTCGGAACAGAAGCAGCCCACTCAGCTCTTCAGGTCTGTTCCACGTTTCAGTCCAATCGCAGCTGATCTGGACTCCAAAACAAAAGAAATCTTGTAGCTTTAATGCCAATCTACACCCCCCCCCACACCCCAAAATCCATCTATCAAATTGCAGTTGTGAAATGTTCAATTCACTGCATTTCTTGTGTTTCTCTTCCAGGTTAACACCTGTGCCTATGTCACTCAGAAGGTGGAATTTGCTGGAATAAGGTCAGATTTGTCGTTCTCTAGCATTTCCAATTTGGAAATAGACAGGAGCATTGGAATGTGGCACTTATCAGTTGTTGGTGTATTATTTTGTCCTCCATTTTGGAGCCTCAATCTGGGATACACACAGGCGGGGCTCGTGGCGTTGCCGGGAGCAACGTGTAGAAGTAGCTGCAGTCAAGGGTCATGTCTCTCTCATGTCCCTTTGCAGCTGGTTCCTGATCGACTTCATACACTCTCAGTGGCAGGTAACCTGCCTTTTCTGAATCATTGATAGACAGGCAGGAGGCAGGGGCTGGGAAGGGAGTCGGGGGATGGGGAGGGAGGTTATTTGAAATTGGAGAACTCAATGTTGAGTCCTCTGGGCTGTAGGCTGCCCAGGCGGAGGATGGGGTGGTGTTCCTCTAATTTGAGGTTTGGTTTGTTGTGGCAATGGAGGAGACCAAGGATGGTCATGTCAGAGAGGGAGTGGGAAGGCCGCAGCTGGAATATTGTGTTCAATTCTGCACGCCACATGTTAGGAAAGGTGCCAGTGCTTTTGCGAAGGTCCGGAACAGATTTCTGGAGACTATGCCAGGATCGAAAGACCTCAGATGTGTTGAGTCACTGGAGGAGCTGAGATTGCTCTCTTTAGAACAGAGAAGAGATTCAACAGAGGTGTTAACAATTGTGATGGGATTTGAAAAGGTGAGGGAAGAAGTTGTTTGGAACAGCTTGGAATAACCAGATGGCACAAACTGATGAAAGCTATAGCAGTTTGATTTGGATCGTAGAATTGAGCCAGATGGGTGGAGGTCAGTTCTGTAAAGCTTTGTTTTTGAACAGTTCAGAAAATAGTCGGAAACCATGACCAAAGTCCATCAACTCTAAGAAGGCATATGACTGCAGCCAGCGGTCTGGGAAAGCCCCTGGAGTGTTAAATGGGTGGAATGTCCGTCGTGCTGAGTTTACGACAGCTAAGAAAGTCATTCATTTCAGTTTTGAGTTCAGAACAGAAGGTTCATGGTCTCAGTTCAGGAGGGTCAGGAATTCAGATCAGAAGAGCCAAAAGGGGGCTCCTCGGGGAACCAGTTTAAGTTCAAAGAAGTCAGGCACAATTCTGAAGCGTTTTGGTTTTATGGAGTTTTCAAATGAGGCGAATTTGAATAGAAGTCTTCAAATTGTTAGAACTGAGAAAGTTTAGGCCGTCAGAATTGTGAAACATTTATGTTAACAGACTCCGAAAGGAATTGTCTAACTGTTCAATTGGGAACGAAACTGGGGAGGAGTCAGTTAAATAAAATTTGGAGTGAATATCTCTGGAATTGACTAATGTTGGTCGAGCTGAAAATGTGTTGCTGGAAAAGCGCAGCAGGTCAGGCAGCATCCAGGGAACAGGAGAATCGACGTTTCGGGCATGAGCCCTTCTTCAGGAATGAGGAGAGTGTGTCCAGCAGGCTAAGATAAAAGGTAGGGAGGAGGGACTTGGGGGAGGGGCGTTGGGAATGCGACAGGTGGAAGGAGGTCAAGGTGAGGGTGATAGGCCGGAGTTGGTCGAGACTTTGTTTTGCTTTTTATACGAAGCTCCTTCTAACTGTATCGCATACATGCACAACTTTTACTTTTCTATGCACTAAATTTATGTTCTGATTTGAAAGAACATCTACATAAAAATGTCAGCGATTAACCATCACAGTAACCAACTGCACGAGTTAAATATTTCATCTATCATGCTGGTTGCCGGTCAGTGATCACATTTGTCAAGTATTAAAGTTATGGTCCCAGCTGATAGTGCTAGTGGACAAGTCTGATCCCAGAATGAAACTTTGATAATTCTTTTTGCTCTAGTTAATATGGTGGCCATTCACTGAAATGAGGTCACATAAGGCTGCAAGGTTTCTTCAACAATAGAACAGAAGTTTATTAAACACACAGCAAAGCAAAATCTCATCCTGCTTCTGACACGACACATTCTAGAGACTGAAATCTCATAAAACTACTTGTCTATATCAAATCTTTCAGTTCGATCTGTTTTCCCCAGTTCTTCTCTGGGAAGTAATCTTATTTGAATACTCTCCAAACAGAGCTTAGACTTTCTCAGCTTTTAATAACCTGCAGTTTCCAACCAAACACATTTGGTTTGGAAGTTTCGTAATCCTAACTTTTATGCTGAGGTGACTGTGCTTTTCCTGAACTGTTCAGTACTCCTTTCCAGGAGAAAGACATTACTTACTTCTGACCCCAGGCAGGTTTCCTGTAAACAGCTCCTCAAGCTTTCAGTTTTTGGATTTTTAAATCTAAAATAGAATCATAGAGCTATACAACATGGAAACAGAGCCTTCAGTTCCATTCAACTATGCCAACCAGATATCCAAGGCCCTTATCCCTTTAAACCCTTCCTACTCATATACCCATCCAGATGCCTTTTCATTGTAATTATACCAGCCTCTACCATCTCCTCTGGCAGCTCATTCCCTACACACCCCACCCTCTATGAAAACGTTGTCCCTTAGCTCCCATTTGAATCTTACCCCGCTCACCTTAAACCTATGCCCTCTCGTTCTGGACTCCCCCGCCCCAGAAAAAATCCCTTAGCTATTCACCCTATCCATGCCCCTCATGATTTTATAAACCTCTATCAGGTCACCCCTCAGACGCCGACGCTCTGGGGAAAAGAGTCCCAGCCTATTCAGCCTCTCCCTATAGCTCAAACCCTCCAACCCCCGGCAACATCAGTGTAGATCTTTTGTGCACCCTTTCAATTTTAACAACATTTTTGCTACAGCAGGGAGACCAGAATTGAATGCAGTACTTCTGATTATTCTGAACTGAAAACAAGCTAATGACCTCCAATTTTTGTCCCACTGTCATAAATCACCGCCATAAAAAAAAACTTGCATTACATTTTCAGAAAGTCCGTGCTTTTTAAAAAATTAATTAATGGCAAGAGGGAGTCACTAGCTAGGCCCAGTATTGATTGCCTGTCCCTAATTGCCCACAGGGCAGTGAAGAGTCAACGCTTTGCAGTGGGGCTGGAGTCACATGTAGGCCAGACCAGGTAAGGATGGCTGTTTCCTCCTCTAAAGGGCTTTTCAACTTCCTTTCTAACACTGACATTGGCCTTTGTTCCTTTTATCATTCACAACAATAATCCAACATATGCTGCTATTTTAAAGTCAAAAATCTAAGACTGATTGCTAATATATGCATAAATCTCACACCTCACATCACATTATCATCAACTGGGATGACAACAGCAGAGTTATAGATATTGGCAAAGAACCAAAGAAGTTGTTTTAATACAAAAACAACTTGTGTTCATGTAGCACCTTTAACATAAATGTGTTAAGGTGCTTCTTTGGGCTGTTATAAAGCAAACTTTGACACAAAATCTTGACAGAAATACTAGGGTAGATGTCAGTGGTTTTTATGGCGTATCTTAAAGGAGGAAACGGAGAGAGAGGGAAAGAGAGCTTCAGAACACAAGAAATAGACGCAGGAGTAGGCCCTTCGAGCCTGCTCCACCATTCAGAAAGATCATGGCTGATCTTCTTGTGGACTCTGCTCCACTTACCACAACTCTGAATTCCTTTACTGTTCAAATGCTATCTATCTTTGCCTTAAAAACATTCAACAAGGAAACTTCAACTGCTTCACTGGGCAGGGAATTCCACTGGGCGGCACGGGTGGCTCACAATGCCAGGGACCCAGGTTCAATTCCACCCTCGGGTGACTGCCTGTGTGGAGTTTGCAGACATTCTCCCCGTGTCTGCGTGGGATTGTTCCGGGTGCTCCGGTTTCCTCCCACAGTCCAAAGATGTGCAGGTTAGGTCAATTGGCCATGCTAAATTGCCCCATAGTGTTCAGGGATGTGCAGGTTAGGGTGAATTGGCCATGCTAAATTGCCCCATAGTGTTCAGGGATGTGTAGGTTAGGGTGAATTGGCCATGCTAAATTGCCCCATAGTGTTCAGGGATGTGCAGGTTAGGGTGAATTGGCCATGCTAAATTGCCCCATAGTGTTCAGGGATGTGCAGGTTAGGGTGAATTGGCCATGCTAAATTGCCCCATAGTGTTCAGGGATGTGCAGGTTAGGGTG
>NW_025215308.1:71869-90170 GCF_004010195.1 Chiloscyllium plagiosum
AAGATATAAAAGGAACCTGAGGGCAGCTTTTTCATGCAGAGGGTGGTGCATGGATGGAATGAGCTGCCAGAAGAGGTGGTGGAGGCTGGTACAATTACAACATTTAAAAGGCATTTGGGTTTAAAAGGATTTGGAAGGATATGGGCCAAGTGCTGGCAAATGGGGCTAGATCCACTTAGGCTATCTGGTTGGCATGGACAAGTTGGATTGAAGAGTGTGTTTCCATGTGGTACGTCTCTATGACTCTATGTGAAGTGTATAGATGAAGAGAAAATGAAACTATTAAGTACAAATTTTTAATTTGTTCTTTTTTTAAAAATTGGCTTTCGATTATGCAGGAGCATTTTTTGAAAAATCTAACAGAGCTGAGCGGGTGCAGTCGGAATTTATCCTCCAAGCGTTGGTGTCAGCAGATATTCCGACATTAACGACCTAGACTTGAGTATAGAGGCATAATTTCAAAACCTGTCTACTGCACAAAACTTGGAAACACTGTGGGGAAAACTCATAGAGAACTTCAAAAGAAGGTAGATATGCGAATAAGTTAAAAAGGAGAAAGTGAGGACTGCAGATACTGGGGATCAGAGCTTAAAAATGTGTTGCTGGAAAAGCGCAGCAGGTCAGGCAGCATCCAAGGAGAAGGAGAATCGACATTTCGGGCATAAGCCCTTCTTCAGGAAGAAGGGCTTATGCCCGAAACGTCGATTCTCCTTCACCTTTGATGCCTGACCTGCTGCGCTTTTCCAGCAACACATTTTTATGCAGATGGGTTAGACAGGCAAGTGGCAGGTGAAATGTCATGCAGAGAAGTTATTTTAATAGGCAAAATGGGGAGGAGACGTTTGAATTGTACCCTTCATTTATTTTTTAAAAGGGTGGGGGGGTACAGGAGCAGAGGGACCTGGGGGGTGTTCGTACACAAATCATTGAAGGTAACAGAGCAGGAAACAAAAAGCCAGTAATAAACTCTGCAGCATCCCAGGTCAGGGCACCGTACTTGAGAGGGTGTGAGAGCATTAGTAAGAATGCAGAAGAAATTCCTTAATGTTTCCAGCAGTGAGGCATTTCAGTTTCATGGGTAAATTGGAGAAGCTGAGGCTGTTCTCCTTGGGGAAACTTGAGGAGATTTGATAGAAGTGTTCAAAATTCTGAAGGGGCTAGACAGAGAAATTAGGAAGAAGATTATGAACCACAGGGCATTGACATCAGAGATTGCTAAAAGTGGCCATGGTGACAGGAGGAAAACATTTTTTACAACAGCCCAGTGCATCACGCAAACATGGAATCCATCCAAACGTCCCACTGCCATGGAAGGGCAGCTAACATAATCAAAGACCTCTCTTCTATTAGACAGAAGATACAAAAGCTTTAACGTATGTACCAACAGATTGAAGAGCAGCTTCTTCCCCACTGTTGTTAGACTTCTGAAAGGATCTCTCAAATTTCAAATTTAATGTTGACCTCGCTTTGTATGTACCTTCCCCGCAGCTGTAACATTGTATTCCTCATTCTTAGACACTTTCTATGGTATGATCTGCTTGTACTGCGTGCAAAACAAAATATTTTACTGTACCTAGTTACATGACAATAATAAATCAAATAAAAAAATTAACATATCTGGAGCACACTCCCTGAAATTGTTGGAAGTCGATTCAATTAAGACTTTTAGCAGATTACTCTGGAAGGGTGACTAGGGCTAGATGAATGGTTCTTGCAGAGGGCTGGTATCGACCTGACAGGCTGAATGGCTTCCTTCTGGGCTGTAGCTGTTATGTGAACAAAACATAGAGTTCACTGATGTCCCAGCCGAGATCCTCTCCCTTAACACAGCTTGAGATGAATCACATTGCCATCTGGTCTGTGCTGCTTTACTGTTACACCATGTGGTATGTTCAGCTACTGAGTCTCTGGACAACTACGCACTGTACCTTACTACCTTTTGTCACCCGCTGTTTATGGAGTTATTGCAGCAGCAAGCTGATTAAGCTATAATTAATAGTGATATGTGAAGGAATCCCTTCGACAAGAGTATTCGAGAAAGGGACAGGAGTAAGCCAATCGACTCTTCAAACCTGCTCTCCCATTCAATAGGATTATGGCTGATCCAACATTCCTCACTTCCACTTCCACTTTCTTGCCCTTTCCCAAAACCCTTGATTCCCCACTGATCAAGAGTCTATCCATCTCAGCCTTAAATGTACTCAAGGACTCTGCCCCTTTAGCAATCAATGAAGGAAATCCAAAGACTGTCAGCCCTCTGAGAGAGTAAATTCCTCCTCTTCTAAGCCTTAAATGGACACCCCTTTATTCTGAGAGTACGCTACCTGGTCTTTGACTCTCCCGTGAGGGAAAACGTCCTCTCAGTATTAACCCTAGCAAGCCCCTCAGAGATGATGTCATTGGGATTCCTGATTCTGCTGACGGTCAGCGAGGAGAGTGCCACCTGTTTATTCTTTGCTGATAAGACAGTCTCTGCAAACTGAGGATCATCCTAGTGAACCTTACCTGAACTGTCTGCAATAAAGTAACAAATTTTTGTAAGGGGACCAACAATCAGTCCTCCAGATGTGGTCTCACTGGAACCTTGTACAGTTGCAGTAAGACTTCCCTAATCTGATACTCCAAGCCCCTTGAAGTCAGGGCCAACACTACATTAGCTTGTCTGATTACCTGCTGCACCTGTGTGCTAGCTTTCTATGTTTCATGCACAAGTCCCTTTGCATTGCAGCTTTCTGCAGTTTTTCTCTTTTTAAATAATACTCTTCTTTGGTTCTTCCATTCAAGGTGAACAACTTCACGCTGTCCCACATTATACTTTATTTGTCAACTTCTTTCCTCCAGTTACGATCAATATGTCTCTGTGAACTGTCTGTATCCCTCTCGCAACTTGCCTTTCCGCATATTTTCACATCATCTGCAAATTTGGCTGCAGTTCATTTGCTTCCTACCTCCAAGTCATTAACATATGCTTAAACAATGGCAGTCCCAACACTCATCCCTGTGGAACACCGCTGGTCATTGGGGTCGCCAACCTGAAAAAGACCTCCCTATCCCCACTCATTGACCCAATTCTCTGTCCGTGCCAATATATTACTTGCAACACCTGGGAGCATTGACAACTTTCTGTGAGCTACCTTGTCAAACACCTTCTGGAAGTCCAAATATAACACGTCTACCGGTTCCGCTCTGTACAATCTAGTTGAGACTTCCTTCTGTTGGGTCAGTGGTCAGCACTGCTACCGCACAGCGCCAGGGACCCAGGTTCGATTCCAGCCTCGAGCAAGCGTCTGTGTGGAGTTTGCACATTCTCCCCATGTCTGCATGGGTTTCCTCCGGGTGCTCCGGTTTCCTCCCATGGTCCAAAGATGTGCAGGTCAGGTGAACTGGCCATGTTTAATTGTCCCGTTGTGTTAGGTGCATTAGTCAGAGGGAAATGGGTCTGGGTGGGTTACTCTTTGGAGGGTTGTTGTGGACTTGTTGGGCCGAAGGGCCTGTTTCCACACTGTCGGGAATCTAATCTAAAGTATCTCTAATAAATTAGTCAGTCACAGTTTCCTTTCATGAAACCATACTTACTCTGCTTAATTAGATTGATTGTCCAAATGTTTCGCTATAACTTCCTAAATAATTAATTCCAACACTTCTCCAACAACAGATGTTAGGCAAATCAGCCTATAGTTACCTGCTTTTTGCCTCCTTCCCTTTTTGAATATCAATAGTAGTTTTCCAATCCTCTGCTACTACTTCAGAATCCAAGGATATTTGGAAAATTACAAACAACGTATCCACTGTCTCTGAAGCTACCTATTTTAGGATCTTAGGAATCATGCCACCAGGGCCAGGGGACTTATCTGCCTTTAACCCCACTAGTTTATCTTATGCTACTTTTCTCGTGATAGCGCTTAATTGCAATTTTAATGGGATGTTCAAAGTATCTTCCACTGTAAAATATTTGTTTCACTCGTCTGATATTTTCTTGTTCCCCATAATCAGCTCCCCAGATTAGTTTTCTATAGGGCCGATGTACACTCTGACCTCGCTCTTCCTTTTTCAGTATCCGTTAGAGGATTGTGAATGTTTGAAGTTCTCTACCCAGAGATTTGTGGAGGCTAGGTCACAAAGGATTTGAAGAGGACCTAGACAGATTTGTGCAATACTGAGGAGTTGCAGAGGGCTGTGAGAAGCTGGCAGAAAAGGGGAGTTGAGGCCTGGGCCAGATCAGCCATGATCTTATCGAATGGATGAACAGTTGTGAGGGGCTGAATGGCCTACTCCTGCTCCTAGTCCTTATGACCTCAACTAAAGTCTTACCATTTTTGAGAAGAGGCTTAAGTATTATTAGGAGTTGCTCTTGCTACTGCTGTGAGATCATACTTGAGGGACTTTGGGGAAAAAAGACCTCACATTATGGAAACCCCAGCAATATAGAGTCATACAGCACAGAAACACACCCTTCGGTCCAACTCGTCCACGCCGACCAGATATTCTAAGTTAATTTTAGTCCCGTTTTCCAGCGTTTCCTTCCAAACCCCTCCTATTCATATACCCATGTAGACACCTTTTAAATGTTGTAATTGTACCCAGCTCCTCCGGAAGTTATTCCATACGTGCACCACCCTCTGTATGGAAAACATTGTCCCTTAGGTCCCTTTTATATCTTTCTACTTTCACTTTAAACCTCTCCTCTAGTTTGGCAATCGCTTACCCTAGGAAAAGGACCTCGGGAAATGGTTACATTGTGACTAATGTTATTGGTGCTCTTCTCTAGGTGGTATTCCGATCCACCTCTGCCATGGTCTATATTTTCATCCAGATGAGCTGTGAGATGTGGGACTTTGACATCTATGGTAAGACATTTTCCAAATAAATTATGCTGTATTACTGCACTGAAACAAATACAGCACCATTCAACAGGCACGTCTTCTCTGGCTGTGTATTTGTGATACTGTAATTTGATTTTAAATTGATCAGTGAGCCATGAATTTTAAATGTTCTTTATTCTGATGGGGGAGGTTTTTTTTTACTGTTCGTGTGGATAATTTGGTTCAATCTTGCGCTTTCCTCCTGCTGACAACCTGGGTAAGGTCCACAGGGTGGATGAGAGAGAGAGAGAGCGAGGAGGTAAAGTGGCAAACTAACAAAAAAACCAGAAAGACATTGGTGATGCCTCTTCTGGTGTACTGTTATAGGAAGGATACTATTAAACTGGAGGGGATTCAGAAGAGATTTACAGAGGCTGGATGGGCTGGGACTTTTGTTCACTGGAGCATAGGAGATTGAGCGGTGAACTTAAGAGTGTTACGACGTGGCGGTGAACCCTTCAGTTAATTAAACCAAACACCCAGAAAAGCTCATCTCATCTCGTAACCTATTAAAATATGAGTGACCGGGAACTCACAAATTCCACTAGTTAAAGAAAATAACATCAAGTTATTATTTAAACTTGAACATTAAACAACAATTCACAAATCTAAGCCACCCCCTTTCTCTTAACTGCTTACTATCTGCCTCCAACTCTATAACAATATGCTGTTCCAATAAGACACTTATTAGAATTACATCAACTTAATTTTATAACCACATAGCAGCTGTCGTCTTGTCTTTCTTCTTCCGGCTGAGGATCTCCCTGGGTCATCGTCTTTCTTTCCACTGCGAAAATGTTATATATGAAAAGGTACCTTTGATAGAGAGTGTTTCCTCCTTTCTTGGAGAGCAAGATGTTAGCTCTCCAGGCGTTGTTGTCTCAATAGCAGTTGCTTTCTGACAAATTTTCATTTTGACACATTTTATACTCCCCTAACATTGGATCGACTCATTGGTTCGATGTGGCAAAACAATAAATTCAAACCTGATTGGGTTTTAGTATCCTAGGGCATAATTTACACTGGTTAGATTCAAATTGTTGTCAAAACAGCAACCAAAGCTCCGGTATCCATTTCACAGCCAAATGTTACATATTTTCAATTTTCCAGTCCACTCTGGGACTGCCATCTCGTCCTATACGCAGGTGTTTGTAATCTCTCAGTTCGGAACAGCATTCACTCTCTCTTACAGGTACAGTCCAGCCTTCAACTTCCTAACAAGAGGTTTATAAATCATGAGGGGTATAGATAAGGTGAATGGCAGGTGTCTTTTCTCTTGGGTGGGGGAATTCAAGACAAGGGGGCATACTTTGAAGGTGGGAGGAGAAATATTTGAAGACATGAGAGGCAGTTTTTTCACAGACAGCGGTTCATGTGTGGAATGAGCATCCAGCGGAAGTGTTGGATGCAGGCACAGTTACAACTTTTTAAAAGATATTTTGGTAAGTACATGAATAAGAAATGTTTGGAGGGATATGGGCAGATATGTCGGATAGTTGAGTCGGGGATTATGATCAGCATGGACTGGTTGGACCGAAGGGTTTCTGTGCTGTGTGATTCTATGACTGTAGATGCTGGAAACCAGAATCAAAAAACAAAAAAAAACAGAAATTGGTCAGAAAACTCAGCAGCTCTGACAGCAGCTGTGGAGAGAAATCAGAGTTAACGTTTCAGGTCGAGTGACCCTTCTAGCAGCCCTGGGATACTTAGCCGATATTTAGTCAAAGTGCAGCCTAAACTGATCTTATTTGGTGTTCTCAAAGAATAAACGCTTCTCTGAAGTGTTCATGAAAATAAGTGGTGGTGTTGTCGCTGGCCCAGTAAGCCAGAAGCCCAGGCTAAAGTTGTGAGGAAACCGGGTACAACTCATCCCACTGCATCTGGTGGAATTTAAATCTCATTCATTACGTTGGAATTGAACTCTCAGCCAGGGGACCATCGACTGCTGTGAAAGCGAGTCTGTTTTAGGGAAGGAAATCTGCCGCCTTTACCCAGTCTGCCCTGTATGTGACACAGGACAATGCAATTGACTAATTATTGAATGCCTTTCTAGGCATACCTCATCTTGGTGAGATCATACTTGGAGTATAGCGGGCAGTTTTGGTCTTCCTACCCAAGAGAGGTTATATGTGCCATGGAGGGAGTGCAGCAGAGGCTCTCTAGGCTGATACTAGAAATGGAAGGACTGTCATATGAAGAGATAATGGTTTGCCTGGTCCTGTATTCACTGGAATTTGGAAGAGTAGGAGAGGATTATAGTGGTAGAGGCGGGTGAAATGACAACATTTAAAAGACGTGTAGGCAGGTACGTGGATGGGAAAGGCTGAGAAGGATATGGGCCAAATGGGACTAGTTCAGTTTAGGAAACCTGGTCAGCGTGGACGAAGGGCCTGTTTCCGTGCTGTTGGACTCAATCTGATTGAAAATGTATAAAATTCCAGCAGGGATGGACAGACTGGATGCTGAGGGAATGTTTCCCCTGGTTGGGGAGTTTAGAACCAGGACACACGGTCTCAGGAAACAAAGTAGGCCATAGATGACGGAGCATTTCTTCACCCAGAGCTTGGTCATCCCATGGAATTCACTGTTACAGAAGGCTGTAGATGCCAAATCACTTGAGTATATTGAAGAAGGCATTGATCTTTTTTTTTTTAAAGGCTTCAGACGTCTGGAGAGAAAGCAGAGATATGGTATTAAGATAGGGGATCAACCATGGTCATACTGATTATGGGAGTGCATTCAAAGGGCCAGTTGGCCTACTGCTGGGCAATATGTGCTAGTCTGGTCAGTGACACTTGTATCCCAAGCAAGAGCAGGCTTTTAAAAAGCTTTCTGCAGAATACTGACAATGTCGCTTGCGTTTTCATGGTAATTTAGCCCAAATGTGAAGCTATTTCCTTACTTTTTCTGTATTTGTATAAAATGAGAAGACAAGAGGTTACTCATTTGGTAGAAATTCAGATAGTTAAAATACTCCTTATGAATTGTATGAACTTTTTTTTGTTATGTAGGCAAATTATTACAAGATAGTAATTTGCATTTGGGTAGTTTATCATCTGCCTCTGTCATTGTTTTGAAGTCTTCTCGCAATCCCAGACTGTGTGGAACCCATTTGGGCTGTGGGTTGGATTAGTGCCCTGACAGTAAAGGTATTGAGCCCTAGACTGATGAGGATGGTAGGGATTGAGAAAAGGAAGGTTGCAGATGTTTCTTCTAATATTTTACTGTTCAGTACCATATTTCTTCCTTTTTTAGGTGATTTGTACTTTGAGAAGGCTGTGAATGGTTTCCTCTCTGACCTCTTCGCCAAATGGAAGGTATAAAAATACAGTGGGAGCATAGCATGGAATGTGAATGTGTGGGGAAGTTGGAGTCAGTTTTACATATACAACGTTTCTGTGTTTTTATACAATACCTTTGTACAGTATTAGGTAACTGATACCAAGTTAACAACATTATGTTGTTAATAATTCACTAAATTCTCTTCAGACCTTGAATTTTCATATTTTTTCTATTGTTCTTTCCCGGAATTGGGGTCGAGGCATAGTTCTATAATGCCACCAACTTCCTGATAGCTGCTTTTCCTACTCTGCTCAATGGACATTCTTAATGTGTGTCTCAGTGTTGAGGTTAGAGTTTAGTGCTATAGACAATAGGTGCAGGAGAGGGCCATTCTGCCCTTCGAGCCAGCACCACCATTCATTATGATAATGGCTGATCATCCTCAATCAGTATCCTGTTCCTGCCTTATCCCCATAACCCTTGATTCCACTATCCTTAAGAGCTCAGACCCCTAAGGGTCTGATTATACCCTCTCTTGAGGCTATAGTGTTCCAATTGCTAATATGTCGGATGTAACAGTTTCATTATTTTCCTAGTTTAAATTAAGAAAGACTTTAATGTTACCTATTACCTTATTTCTTTATTTTTCTACTTATTCTATAAAGTAATGCTTAACTTTTTAACTCTACCTCATACTACTTTAGACCTACGTTTCTTGTACCTAGGTGCCTTTGTATCTAAGATGGCGCCCTTGAGTGTTGACATTGTACACTTTTCACTGTATTCTTGTACTTCTGTACTTGGGTACGCATGACAATAAAATCGAAATCTAAACAGGCAGTCAGTCCTTCACTGCTGTCTCTTCCCAGGTCTCCTTCAGCATCCTGGGATGGTTTTGGGTTGCTGGGATATGCTCAGTCTCTATATGGTATCTCCAGGGGCCATGCTGAGATCTGTGGCTCAGTGGTTAGCACTGCTGCCTCACAGTGCCAGGAACCCGGGTTCGATTCTACCCTCGGGCAACTTTGTGTGGCGTTTGCACATTCTCCCTGTGTCAGCATGTGGGTTTGCTCTAGTTTCCTCCTACGGTCCAAAGATGTGCAGATTGGGTGGATTAGCCATGGCAAATGTGAAACTTTTTGAGGTGTTTTATAGAAGAGCTAGGAGGAGTAGGCCATTCAGCCCTTCGAGCCTGCTCCATCATTTAATACAATTATGGCTGATCTCAACTTGGCTTCAACCCCACTTTCCTGCCCGCTAACCCTTTAAGCCACTACTCATTAAAAATCTGTCTACCTCCTTCTTAATATCGTTAAAGGGATTGTAGTGGAGAAATTGATGGTTCCTCAATTCAGCAACCCTGGAGTGTCAGAGGTTGAGGGCTGACCTTATAGAGGTTGATAAAATCATCAGTGGCATGGATAGAATAAATAGACAAGGTCTTTTCCCTGGAGTGGGGTAGTCCAGAATTAGAGGGCATAGGTTTCGGGGGAAGAGGGGAAAGATAGAAAAGAGACCCAAGGGGCAGCCTTTTCACTCAGAGGGTGGTGCGTGTATGGAATGAGCTGCCAGAGGAAGTGGTGGAGGCTGGTACAATTACAACATTTAAAAGGCATTTGGATGGGTATATGAATAGGAAGGGTTTGGAGGGATGTGGGCGGGGTGCTGGCAGGTGGGGCTAGATTGGGTTAGAATCATCTGGTCAACATAGACGGGTTGGACCGCAAGGTCTGTTTCCGTGCTGTACATCTCTATGGCTCTGAGCTCTGATTGCCAGCATCCTCTGCTTTTGGAAGAGGCTAGTCCAGCGTTGGTTTGGATGTTACAGCATTCCCTCGGTTCTCGAGCAGGATTTGAGGATAGTAAACAAGGATCTGCACACCCGATCTGTAGCCGAGCATCGTGGTAGGGAAAATGCAAGAATCGGTCTTCTGGGACATCGTAATTTTTGGTTATGCAGAATAAACATAGAATTTAGGAAGAGGAAAGAGTTGTTTGACAAATTATATGTTGTAAGTTTTTGGAGGTTGTAACTGGGAGCATTATAAAGCACTGCTGCCTCACAGTGCCAGGGACCCAAGTTTGATTCCAGCCTCACTGGGTGTGATGCTCTTTGGAGAGTTGGTGTGGACATGTTGGGCCGAATGGCCTGTTTCAACACTGTAGGGATTCTAGAAGATTGTAAAAAGAGGATACCTGTGAATGTGATGTATCATTTGATAAAAATCATTGGTATTGCTGGTTATTTAGTGACATTAATGATAGATGGACAGATAACAGATTTAAGCAGATTATTTTCCAAAGCTGTAATGTTATGGACTAGACCAGACCAAACCCCTCAAAACATATTAAAAAGGTAGCCTAGACCCTAACTTCTTCTTCTTGTAAAGGTAAATGCGAGGTGCTGTGTTCCAGATGCAATTTTGACTGGTCAAACTACTCAATGTTAAGCAACTTACAATTTACTCAAACACTATAGTTAAAGTACAACAAAAGAAAAAGGAACTTGGAATAACAAGTCAGTTAGGAACAGAACCTAACAGAATAATAGGTTATGTTACCACTAAACAGTAACTAATATAGCAACATCTCATAAACACGCTTTTGGCAAAAGACAAATTGAGAAACCAGATTGTCTGATGTGTAACTCCAGTCCAGGAGGAAAGAGCATTAAAAGACAATTCTGAGAGAAATAGAGAACTCTAGCTTTCAGCTGGAGCAGAGAGAAATGTGGGAGCGTTTTGACACCCCAGCAACTTTCCCTGAAAGCTAAAACTAAAGATCCTGGTTCTTTGGGAGTTTGGTCACACCCCACTCAGGCTGCTTCTATTGTTCGAACTTTATAAAAATCCCCAAAGCCCCTCGAGCTGTGTACTAGCTAGCGAGTTTTGAGAAGATTTGTAGCTCAGGTTGAGGTTCTGGATGTAAGTTTGCTCGTTGATTTTCATTTTCAGACGTTTCGTCACCATGCTAGGTAACATCAGCGAGCCTCCGATGAAGCACTGGTGTTAGTGATCTGCTTTCTATTTATCTGTTTTAGATTTCCTTGGGTTGGTGATGTCATTTGCTGTCCTTTTTCTCAGAGGGTGGTAAATGGGCTCCAAGTCGATGTGTACTAGCTTTCTAACTAGAATGCTCAGCATCTCTGTCTTTAAAGCTCTCTTTAAAATAAACCTCTTAAAGCCTCAGTATTTTCATAGTAAGCAGCAGGGTGTTGCAGAGATCATTGCTTGGCTTTGGATGTACATTAACAGCTGAGATGATCAAATGTAATGTGCCCATGTTTTGCTGATGAGTCAGCGTTGGGAGAGTAAGCTGTAGGCGGTCACACATTAATTGTAAAGGGATATGGACAGATTGGGTGAGGGCGCATGAAATATGAATAAGTGTGAGGTGATCCACTGCAGAAGAAAAAAAATGTTTAAAAAGCAGAATTTTTTCTAAATGGTGAGATAATGGGGAAATGTTAACATTCGTAGAGACTTGAGCGCATGAATCATAGAAGGTTAGCACATAGGGACAGGAAGCATTTAGAAAAGCAAATGATTTGAGCTTTAATACGAACAGATTGCTGTAATAGTGCAGTAATTGGTGAGACCACACACTGTGTACTTTGTACAGTTTGGTCTCGCTACCTGATGTAGGGTATACTAGACTTGAAGCAAATTCAGTGAAGCTTCACAGGCTGACTCCTAGGTCCTTGTGCAATGAGGTGATAGCGAAGAAATTGGGTTAGTTCTCAGGAATTTAACAGAATCTGAGGTGACCACATTGAAACATACTCAGAATGTTTGTTTATGAACTTGATAGGCTACAGGTTGTGAGGATGTTTTCTGTAGCTGGGGAGTCTAGAAATAAGGGCCACAGACTCAGAATGAGGGAGTCAACCTTTTGAAAGGTTGTGAATCTCTAAGATATTTTATCCCAGAGAGCGGTAGGTGCTGAGGTATTGAATCGATTCAAAGCAGAAATTGCTAAATTTTTGGAAACTGAGGGAAATGAGGAATTTAGGGATGTGAGAGACTGGAATTGAGATCGAAGCTGTGATGATAGCGATTGGATAAGCAGGCTCTTACTTCTGTATTTTATGCTCTGCAGCATGGAATAATGGGATCAGCTGTTCCTTGAGTATAGCTAATCGTGTGGTGCCCAAGCATTCTAATTAGAAAGTTAGTACACATCGACTTGGGCCCCATTTACCACCCAGTGAGAAAAAGGACAGCACATGACATCGCCAACTTGAGGGAAGCTAAACACAAATAGAAAGTGGGTCACTAACACCAGTGCTTCACCGGAGGCTCAATGAAGCTGTTACCTAGTATGGTGACAAAACATCTGAAAATGAACCTTCCAGCTCAAAGAGCAAACCTACATCCAGAACTTCAACCTTAGCTACAAATCTTCTCAAAACTTACTAGCTAGCACATAGTTTGAGAGTCCTTGAGGATTTTTTGAATAAATAGTCAAAAATGTTTAATCTTGCTGTACAGATTTATATCACACTCTAAGAGCCGTAGCACACAAAATAGACTCTGCACTATGAAATTTCACTTTATTCCTCTTTTGATTTTAGGATAAAAATTGCAGCCATGAAGTGACAGTGGTTTTATTTTCCAGAACTTTCTATGATGGCAAGTCGCTGGGTGAGTTGGTCCTCTTTGTCAGTGGTAAGCTCTGAGTTAAGAATTGGCCAAATATTCTATCAATATGCTGTTCCTGTTACATATATTTAGCAATTGTTCATCTCAAGGACTCTCACACTAATATAATTTGTTGGTTGTAATTTGTTGCAACTTCGGAAGTTAAGTGCGGAGAAATCCATAATTGATTCAAAAACAAAGTTAAATTGCTTCTAGTCCTATAAAACTGTTGCAGTGTGAAACCTAAATCTTTGATTAATGTTACTGTTTTGCAGTTCATTATATTTTGCAAAGTCATTAAGAAATTAATTGATGTTTTGGGCCAATTTCTTCAAAAGTTACAACATCTCCGATTTTTTTTTATTGTCACAAATTAGAGCAGAAGTATCTTTGCTTTTTATTTTAAGAAAAGTTCTCTATATCCGAAGTTCCTGCCACAGATAAAGAGCAGTGAGCTCCATGCCGCTCGGCCTTGTGGATGTTTATGGCTCTGTTTTGCGGCATGCTTGCTTTAGAATCGAGAGGGTTGTGATTTTGCTGCAGGACTCGAAATTAAAATGCAGCTTAACACTGAGGGGGCTCACAATGTCAGAGAGGTTGGCTTTCTGAGGTTCCACTGCCTGTTAGGGTATATATATATAGAGATTCAATCACATCGCTTGAAGACAGGCCATCCTTGCAATGCTCCAGCCAATATCAAAAACCAGGAAGGAGGGGAGACTCATGGAAGGAAATAGGAAAAAGTAGAGTGAAGGTTCATTCGTCCCTTTATCGGGTTGAAATGGTGAGGTCAGCAGACATCCAGTACGAGAACCACAGATGTTTGTGGCATAGAGTCATAGAGATGTACAGCACAGAAACAGACCCTTCGGTCCAATTCATCCATGACAACCAGATATCCTAACCTAATCTACTCCCTTTTGCCAGCATTTGGCCCATCTCCCTCTTAAACCCTTTGAATTCATATACCCATCCAGATGCCTTTTAAATGCTGTATTTGTACCAGCGTCTACCATTTCCTCTGGCAGCTCATTCCGTACATGCACCGCCCTCTGTGTGAAAAAGTTACCCCTGAGGTGTCTTATATATCTTCCCCCTCTCACCTTAAACCTATGCCCTATAGTTTTGGACTCCCCAACCCTGGGAAAAGTCCTTGGCTATTCACTGTATCCACGCCCCTGATGAATTTATAAATCACCCCTCAGCCTCGATGCTTCAAGGAAAATAACCCCCAGCCGATTCAGCCTCTCCCACAATGGCTGAAACCCTCCAACCTCAGAGGGGGAGATAGTTTGGCCCATCGTGTCAGTGCAAGCCCTTTTGAGGATAAACAGTCCAAAAGTACAACCATGCTCCATCCCTATCCACTGTGACTTTCCCATTCCAAATATTTATCCCATTTTTTCTTAATATTGCATTGACCTCCGCCTTGGGCCCATACCCTGTGACGAAACATGATGAACAGTGATAATAAACTTGTTGTACCTATTCTCCCTTTCTCAGTGTGAACTCATGCCCTCTTAGGTTTTTTTCTAAGTCACTCTGCAGAAATTGTTTGCTATTTTTGAATGTTTATGATAAATCTCTCCGTAACTACCTCTGTTTACTGTGGTAATAGCCAGATTACCTGGAGTGTCCCTTTTCTAAATTATGTTTACTTGCTTCTTGAACCTGCTTTCCTGATAATGTAATGCCATACTGTAATGGTGTACCCACACTCATATTGTGTGTCAGTGGATATGCAGTTTGAGATGCTGCACGTCATTGTCAACTGCTTTCACATTTTCCTGAAACAAACTCTCTGTCAAAACACATCTTTCAGTATCTACACTTTGAGTACAGTCTCCTAGGCTGTTGGGCAGAGTTTTAAGATTTTTATCAGCGGGTATGCAGTTAGAAGGTAGAGTTAGGGACTGTAAAATTCCCTGGGTGGTCTTCTACCAATCTCCATCCCACCCCTGACCTGACCAAAATGTAAGGGGCAAGGTCTAGGACTGCCCACTCACCCAGGTGAGGCCTCAAGGCCTGCTTCCTGCCCAGTCACAATATATTTGCTGGCGGGGTAGTTTCTGCGCTCTCAAGGAGGGAGCCTCCTTTACTGGCCCCCTTTGCAAATTGGCTAATCCCATAATCCCCTCCTTACACACAGTCAGCCCAAGCCACGAACAGCACCTTTCCTGTCTGACTTTGCCATCGCCATCCCCCCAACCCTCCCCCACCCTCCCACATGGTCAATTCATTACCTCGCCACCCCCTCCCGTCCCTGCACCAACCTGATCTTGTGAAACCTTGCACTTTTCTGGGGTTTATCCCAAGTGAGGACTTGATGCTTCGTGGAGCATCATGATGAGTTCCCCCTCGGACTGTTTGAATGGTGGTGGCTTGGGAAACTTTACCACCTGCAAAGCAGTATCCACTGTCATTCCTGATAGTGTTCTGCTTCTTGCATCGATAGCCCAGCAACCAATTCTGACCTTTTCTCCAGCTCTCTCTCCCGTTTGTTAGACCCTTTTATTCCATGTCGCCCGTCAGGTTCAATAATGTGTTCGCTTCTGTCGCAATCTCAGTTTATGGTAGCACTGGACACATTGGATCTCAGAGTGATACCTGAATCGAGAGATCATGGGTTTTATTTTTGCAGTTTGGTTACTGTGATGTTTTGTCACTGAACATATTCACTCCAGATTGCTAATATCCTTTTAGTAAAAAAAAAACACGACTTTATTTCACAACTTTAAAGAAAAGTCTATCTATTTGTAAGACAGCTTAGAAATGTTATATAAACAGCAAGAAGGAAAAAAAAATCAACCCTTTCCCCAACAATATCCTTTACAGATACTGAGAACAATTGTGTAAAAGAGTCACTGGACCCAAAATGTTAGCTCTGCTTTCTGTCCACAGATGCTGCCAGACCTGCTGAGTTTTCCCAGTAATTTCTGATTTTTGTTGCTGATTTCCAGCATCCACGGTTCTTTGGTTTTTTTTTGTAAATCAATCACTTCTGCAAAAGACTCAGTCATACTGTAGCTTTAATAAATTTCTGTTCTCCTTCATTGATTACCTCACGCAATTATATTGCAGCAGCCCATTAATTATATCTGGAATTATGGACTATAAAGCGTGCCCACAGCAAATATTGCAACTGTACGTCCTTCTTGAGCAAAGTTGGCTCTCTCACAATTGGATGAGACCGTGTGGATATTTAAAAAGACAATTTTTCAGAAATGGTCTGAGTTTCTGTTGCCTCTTCTCCGACATTGTTAATCAGTTCAGCCTGCAGCCATCACAGCTCAATGTAATATCCACCTCCGATTCTGTGCGATTTTGAAACCCAGTATTTCCACAGTTTTTCTTTTCCCTGCTGTAATACACCCAATTGCTTACAAACACTGTATTTAAAACTGATGCAAAATCTTCATTTAATACCTCTTCAGTAATTTTACCCTCTTGGATTGGATGTCTTCCTTCACTCCTGCATTCCCCTACCTATTCTTTGTAATCTATAAAAGGCCTAACCTTCACATGCATCTTGAGCTTTTTATAAAGACTTTTCCTTTCTCTCCCTGTCTACTGCTCTTCCTTCGTTCCTGATGATTTTATTCAGTGTCAGGAACCCTGGTTTTATCATTACACCCTTCTCTTAAGTTAGCTTAGGTTTATCTCCAGAATACAATGGTTTGACAAAACCCATCTTGCATTACATCAGCACTTTATCCAGCTGCTGTTTGTAGGTTTTCCACCGCTGTTATTTCAGCCCATTAGCTAACCATACTGTTCGCTTACTCTGCACGGTATGTAATAGAGGTAACGGCAGTGGGGTTGGTGTTTCCTATCAGCGAGAGAGCCGGGGAGATCACTGTGTCACATCTTTGAGGCACAGCCTGCTGTAGTAAGTGCCATTCCCTAAACTGGACAGCATTGGGCATTTCCCAGATGAGTCAGAGGCCAACAGCACCACTGGCAGGCAGTGGCTGCAGCCAGTATGACACCTTACCAGAGGCTGAGTACTGTATTGTCATTGGATCCCAGACCTCTGGCGAGTGAAAGCAGGGCAGGGGGGAATGTGGGGATAAGCAGCATTATCATAGAGTCATAGGGCACGGAAACAGACCCTTCGGTCCTACTAGACCACGCTGACCATGTTCCCAAACTTAAACTATTCCCACCTCTCTGCGCTTGGCCCATATCCCTCCAAACATTTCTTATTCCTGTACTTATCGAAGTGTCTTTTAAGTGTTGTAATAGTACCCTCATCCACCACTTCCTCTGGCAGTTCATTCCACACATGAGCCACATTCTGTGTCTTTAAAAAAGTTAGCCCTTATGCCTTTGTAAAATCTTTCTCCTCTCCCCTTCAAATATGCCCCCTAGTTTTGAACTCACCCACTTTAGGGAAAAGACCTTTGCCTTATCTGTGCCCCAATAATGTTATAACCCTCTAAGATCAGCCTTCAACCTCCTCCTCTCCAGTGAAGCAAGTTCCAGCCTGTTTTTATAACTTAAACCCGCCATCTTTTTCTGTTTTTACATAGGACTATCGTGATTGTTCTTCTCTGCCAGTTCTCCAGTGTCACATTAGCTATTTAGAAGACCATAGACATAGGAGTAGAAGTAGGCCATTCAGCCCATCGAGCCTGCTCTGCCATTCAGTGCGATCGTGGCTCATCTGGTAATCCTCATCTCCACTTTCCCGCCTTTTCCGCATAGCCCATGATTCCCTGATGGATTAAAATGGCCTATCTCAGCCTTGACAATACCTAATAACCCCACCTCAACAGAATTCCACAGATTTACAACATCTTGAGAGAAGAAATTCCTCCTCATCTCTGTCTTAATTGTGCCACGCTCTTGGAAGTTTGGCGAAGGAACTGCTCCTTTCTCGGATTTATACCTGTCCTGGATAAATTCTAAGCAGCATTTCCTCACTCTCACTCTGTTTTACAACAGTTTGCTTCAGACAGAGTGCCCAGTTTTACAGCATTCCCATCTTTTAACAGTGCCCCAGTGCTCTGTCTTGCCTCCACTGTTTGTTCACACGTCTGTGCTGACAGGCTGTTTCTCTTTGTTACAGACGAGTTCCCCGACAGTCATCGACCCTCCATTCAGGTGGATCATGAGGGCAGGTTCTACGAAGACTTTTATAAGTGAGTCTTATTTGTGATTTTCCTTTTTGTCGTGCAGCCCAGCTCTGTGTGGCCTCTTGAGTGAAAGCTTGGCTGAGAGTTACTGGAAGAAACGGTGTCCAAACAGAAGTGACTCAGACATCAGAACATCTGAGTGGACAGCAGCAGATCCTTTACAGTGCTGTTTTCCGTCTGTTGTGGGTGTGTGAACTATTCATCCAGGTGACAGTGAGGTCTGCAGATGCTGGCGATCAGAGTGGAGAGAGTGTGTTTCTGGAAAAGCACAACGGGTCAGGCAGCATCCGAGGAGCAGGAAAATCGACGTTTCAGGCCAGAGCCCTTCATGAGGAATTCTGAAACATCAATTCTCCTGCTTCTCAGATGCTGCCTGACT